>NC_042998.1:146411015-146418515 GCF_006345805.1 Octopus sinensis | reverse complement strand
TATATATGTATGTATATGTGTATATATATGTGTGTGTGTATGTATGTATATGTATATGTGCGCGCGTGTGTGTGTGTGTGTGTGTGTGTGTGTGTGTGTGTAATAAAAGAATAAAGAAGCAAACAGCTGGAAACAGGTCAGATTATGACATTGATATATTTAAACAAAGACACAATATGAGTGTAGAATTGAACGACACAGGTGTTTAGATCTCAAGAGGTCAATAAAAAAATCACTTGAGTAATGTTCATAACGGTTATGGTATGTGCTACTATTCTCCCGGAACAGTTATACGACAAGTCCGAATTATTGGTATTAGGTAAAGCTGGTTATCATATAATCCAAAGCTGGATGAGAAGAAACGAAGAAGGAAGTAAGTGTGCAGATAGTCTTTTAAAGCTGTTTCAAAAATAGATGCACAGATGATGCATTTCCCTGCAAGCGATCGACAGAAACTTCTTCCTCTGATGATGAAATAGACAACAGGTGAACCCGTGCAGCTGTCGAGTGGTATAGAAGTCATGGGAAAGAGTCACTCAGAAAACCTTGAAGATCATGTGAAGCTGACAAACAATTCCGGCCCAGATGGAAGAGAATGGGAGTATATTGTGACAAAAGATTTATAAGGACGTGATGGTTGACAGAGATAGAAAGAGATAAAGAAATGCTGGAAATAATCTTTCAAAAGATATAGAGACGGAGTTTGGTTATTTACCGATTGAATAATGACATAAATCAGCTTGACAATATTTATCAATACAACGGTATTGATAAATACATTTTTCTATGGAAAGTATTGTCGAATAAAACAAATAAAGATTAAAATGAAAAACGTTTTACACAAAATGTTTCAAACCGAGAATTTCGAAAAAAAAAATCTCCCATACGTCCCTGGGTGGGCTTGAACCACCAACCTTTCGGTTAACAGCCGAACGCGCTAACCGATTGCGCCACAGAGACGCTGATAAGACCGGGCTCCATACTAAAGTTTATATAAGATTTCTCTTACTTTTAACCTGTTAGACAAGTAATAATTATTTATATTTCTTTTTGTTTTCCCCTTTCTCCTTGTCTCTCTTTCTTCTCCTTCACTCTTTCTTCTCACTCACTCACGCGCTTCGGACAGTTATTCTCAGAGGCCATCACTTCCTCCACCAATATTACAGTCTACTAAATATTCTGTATTCTTCTATTTCGCATTTTATTATAAATTGTCGCTGACTGTATATTTATGAAATAAAACTATCTATCTAATTATTTCCAATGTTTTTCAACATTAGAAACGAACATTGTTAATACTAAATGTAGAGAAAAGGGGAAAGTATTGGTGTTCAGCTAACTTTATTTTCTAGTCAAGCAACGAAGGGAGACAACTGAAAGTGTCTGATAATGAGTTTATTGTACACAGTGTTCAATGTGCACAACTGGCCGGAAGCACAGGCACAGTACACAGAATAAAACACAAAAAGACGTAAGTGAACATGAAGAGGAAATGGTATGAAGGATGCGGTATCCTGATAACAATTTTAGATCGATGTATTAACAATGAGCTTATTGTATAGTTTTCTGGTGCGCTACGATTTATCAGAAAAGCAGCAATGATTGCTAGCAGTACTTGCACTACACACAGGATAAAACACAAAATGACGAAAAAGTGAACAGTAACGGAGTCACTAAAAATAAAGGTGAATATGCTTGTCAAGGGTGATGTTGGTGAATTTAAGGAAGTATGGAATCTTTGAGGGATGCAATACCTTGACAGCCAACAACTGATGTGGATAGTTTATTTCATGCTTCGAGAATTCTGGGCGAGAAAAAATTGTTTCCGAAAGCCATAGATGTCACGAGCTGGCAGAATCGTTAGCACGCCGGGGAAAATGCTTAGCAGCATTTCGTCTGTCTTTACGTTCTGAGTACATTAATGTACTTTTCCAATTTGAATTGCTGGAGTTATTTCACTTTTTTTTCAGAAAAATGTTTTAAAAAAGTTATAGAGGTTTCAAGTTTGATTCTTTTCACCCAATCAAGAAACAGGATTTGGAAGCTGTCATTTTGTGCGCCCATTCTGTCATCAACATCTTGAAAATAGCACATGTTGACAATATTTATTTTCTACACGCGGAAAACGAGTAAACAACACGTCTTTTGTAGTTTTAAGCATTCAATATGCATTTAATGCGATAGCACAAACTTAAAAGATTTATCCAAAAACAAAATAATACATTACAAATTAGATATTTTTAAAAAACGAACATTTTGTTGACCAGTTCATAAATTCACATGCTCAATTGTCAACAGATAGGTAAAACAAGTGGTTTCAATATACTTGTCAACACATGTTTTCTTGAAGACAAAATAATTTTCAAGTTCCACTTTTTACTATGGAAACAGGCATGAATGTGTCTGTGGGTTACAGTTGGTTAAAATTACCTAAAATCCTCAAACTTTAATTACCAATAACTCTTTATTTATTGATTTATAGCGAAAATAATTTTCCTGCCATTAATTAGCCTATAAAAGTACCAATTCTAATAATTTTTATATTTTACGTCTAATTATTTCTTTGTATAATAGTGCTCACTTGCTTAGTAAATACTGCTTTCATTATTTTATCACAGTCATAATCTCTCTTTTTTCAACAAACACCACGATAGTCCAACAACAGAGGGAGAAGCAGTTTGTCAAGTTTTACCTTCCCCTCAAATCCTCAAAGCAACATAGAGATTTCAATTCAGCAGCCCATCTGTAAGCCTTGTAGTGTATGTGAGAGAGAGAGAGTGGGGGGCAGAGAGAACATTGCAAATAATGAATGAAATTAACATGAAATGAAAATAATCGTATAAATAAAAGGGCATTACTATAGATGTATATGCCCCAGACTTTCTTGCCTCATAACATTCAGAAAAATGGATACTTTTAACAAAATTTTCTACAAATACCGCTTAAATGCTGTGGCTTCAGAGTATATAAGGATTTATGGGAAAGAATTTTTCCGAGAGGAGTTTCAAAAAATTCGCACGATCTGACTTTTTCCCTCTTAACTTTCAGGAAGATGGGTATCTTTTAATGAAATTTTATACAAATCCCTTTCAAACGGCGTAGATTACGATTATAAAGAAATTTGTGAGGAAAATTTTTGCGGGCTTTTCTCCATCTTTTTTTAAACCACAGCCTTCGAAATGATGGGGTTGTGGAAGAGCATCTTTGTATGGAAAAAGTTTTGAAAACTCCATTTTTTTACGCCCCCTCCCTCATCCGGACCTAGCTTGGCCATTTTTTTTTTCTTTTGCACTTCAAAACCATGGGAAGAGTATTTTTGGTGAAAATATTTTAAAATTGTTAATATTTTCAGAGGGAGAAGTGAGACCGCGACCTGTTCACTGACAAAATTCCGTGCTGCCTTCCACGCTGCAATTGTTTTCGTTCCAGCACACGATCAGGTCACTTGCTATGCAAGTACATCTCCGTAATTAAAATTTCATTTGAGTCAAAATATTTTCATCGCTTTGAAACTGTGATCTGTTCACTGGCAAAACTTCACAAAAGTAATGCAGCACGAAGTTTTGTCAGTAGACAGCATACACACACACACACACACACATTCATTGCCTTTCAGTTGTATATATATGTAGTAATGTGTGTGTCACTGTTGAAGTCGCTCGTGAAACTTGTTTGTGTATATATTCTTTTCTACTCAAGGCACAAGGCACAAAATTTATGGGGAGAGGGCTAGTCGATTACATCGACCCCAGTACGCAACTGGTACTTAATTTATTGACCTCGAAAGGATAAAAGGCAAAGTCGACCTCGGCGGAATTTGAACTCAGAACGTAAAGACAGACAAAATACCTGTTTCTTTATTACCCACAAGGGGCTAAACACAGAGGGGACAAACAAGGACAGACAAGCGGATTAAGTCGATTACATCAACCCCAGTGCGTAACTGGTACTTAATTTATCGACCCCGAAAGTATGAAAGGCAAAGTCGACCTCGGTGGAATTTGAACTCAGAACGTAACGGCAGACGAAATACTGCGAAGCATTTCGCCCGGCGTGCTAACGATTCTGCCAACTCGCCGCCTTTTGTTTGTGTATATATTTATTTCTTTATTGCCTACAGGGGGATAAACATAGATGGGCAAACAAGGACAGAAAATTACATCGATCCCAGTGCGTAACCGGTAATTATTTAATCGACTCCGAAAGGATGAAAGGCAAAGTCGATCTCGGCGTTATTTGGACTCAGAACGTAAAGACAGACGAAATACCAATTTCTTTACTGCCCACCGGGGGCTAAACATAGAAATAGACAGAACACCTGATGGGACCAGTAATGCGGTATGATTTTACATAAAATGTGACTTTTAAAAATTAAATACAATATATAGGAAATCGAATGAAATTAACAATACAGGGACAACACAAATGAAGCGACGATCAGGCCACGCTCCGACCCCCACAAGCCCCAATCTATCGCTGGTACCTTTTATTTTGTTCTTTTTTTTTTCGTCTATTCACACGGTTCCTTGCACGCACAACATTCATGCAACATGCTTCCATCTCTTTTGGAACGTACACTCCGACAGACACCTCTCCTCCAGCCACACCTTCCTTTTCAAAAGTAAATTGTGGCCAGAGATAAAGTTGCCTGTCTTAATTCCTTTTATCCTAGTCTTCCATACTGCCTCTTTGGCTATTGCTACAACCATGAGAAAACAATTCTTAACTTCGTTTGTTAAAACTCCCGGTAGGTCAATTTTTATAATTGACTCAGTCGACAGCTGTACTCTTCCTTCGCCGGACAACAGATGTTCAGCATAAGCCCACATTTCAGATATCTCCGGACACTAAACAATAGCATGAGGGACGGTTTCCTTGTCCCACCCCACTCCATCCCCGCATCTTGGACAGATCGGCGACTGACGCTTACCGTGTCTTGCGAGCTTATCCCAAACGGGCAAGGCACCTCTGTAGCACTGCCAGGTTAAGGACTTTTGGAAGTTGTCCAACGTTCTCAACCTGAATGAACGGTGAAACAGGCTGTCCAGTTGAATAAACCCGAGACCTAGAGTCGCCCCCAGGCCATCGTCGCATTCAGACTCTACCAACCCACTATATAAAATCCGTGTGGAACCTCCACCGCTGGCGTTGCCCGAGCGCCGGAATAGAAAGAGGACCTTACGGCATTCTATATGCCATTCACTCGACCTCGGTCTACAAGAACACCAGGCTTCCTGTTCGCAAAAACGTTTCAACTCGGGGAACATTTGTCTGGCCAGCGGAGACCACCACACCCGTTCACTATCCAGGAGAATCCAGAGGTGCCTCAACCTCAACGCATGCCCGCGCATCATTAACCAAGGCATCCCTAAACCTCTCTTTAAAGGCTTTTGATAGCAGACAGCGTTTCACAAGTAGCGACCTGCCCTTCCACAAAAAGCGAAAGAACTGTCTCTCCAACCTGATCAACCACGAATCCGGACAGGGCACGACGGTGAGGCAGTAGATAGTGACCGATGCGATAAACACGTTGGCCACCTCCGCCCGCCCTTTCAGGGATTGCCACCGCCAAGACCAAGTATTGACTACTGCAGCCATCCTGATCAATACCTCCGTCCAGTTCTTCTGTGCAACATGCTTCCATCTATAGAGTTGAAGTTAACATACTTAAATGGTGTGGCCTAGTAGAATGAATGCTGTACTCACAATCGCACGATTGTGGTTTCGATTCCCGGGCCGGAATGTGTGTTGTGTTCATGAATAAATTACTTCATTTCACGATGCTCCGGTCCACTCAGCAGTAAATGAGTAACCATGTGATGGACTAGCATCTCGTTCAGGGGTAATGTTCTGATCTTGGTCACTTATACGCCATGGAAACCGGCTAACCAGACTCATGGGTCCTAACGTCTCAAGACAGTAATGTCCAGGGTTTGATGAGGATGATGTTGATTTACAGAAAAAGAAAGTCGAAATAAAAGCTAAGTAAATCCAATGTGTTACAACTTCGAATTCCGATTGATGCCGTTCTTTCAATTCATGTCAAACAGAAAGGCTTGGATATCATACGTTCTTATTCCATCCTACTTTCTGTAAATCTGGTCTTGTGCTCGAGTAAAACAGATTTACTTTCAGTGTTGCATACTCATTTTTCTTTAAATATATAGTGGGTTTTCTGCCCAGATTCGAACCCTCTCACTCATTTTCCCAGTTTAGAGCCACGGCCACGTTCAGAGAATGGAGAATACGAGTAATTCTTTATGGCCGTTTCTAGGATTTAGTGTTTAGTAAGTGCAGTACTGTGCATTGTGTGAACGTACACGAAGTAGATTAGTGTTAGTGAATGCATGTGAAATAACACAAGTTTAAATTATACGAATACTCACTCCATCTTCATTCGCTAACAATCTACTTCTTGTATAGTATTTACACAAAATGCACAATACTCTGCTTAGTGAGTGCTACGCTCCAGAAACAGCTGTAAAGGATTACCCGTATTTTTCCCTCTCTTACTTGTATGAACTCTCTTACTTGTATGAACTCTCCGGATATTTACCTACCTCTCAATGAAGAATTATTACAAAGGACTAGTCGGATTCTCTTCTCTTTTATATGTGATATTGGTTTCAAATTTTGACTGACACAAGGCCAATGATTTCAGTGATGAAGATTTTCCGGTTACATTGACTCAGTACTCAACTGGCATTTATTTTATCGACCTCGAAAGTATGGAAAGCAAAATCGACCTCGGCGGCATTTGAACTCAAAATGTAAAGACGGACGAAATGCTGCTAAACATTTTGCCCAGCATGTTAACTATTCTGTCAGCTTGCCACCTTACTTTTATATGTGATATTAAAGTATAAACTTTTAGGATATATACCTATCTAAGAAGAATTACCATGAACTTGTCGCTGGATGGAGATGAACGTCGGATGCTTGTCGTTCAGGATATATACCCAACTAACAAGAATTGCCATTAACTTGTCTCTGGGTGAAGATGAACGTCCGGTGCTTGTCGCATGTGTAGCGGAGAAATGAAGATATATTTCGTTGATTGCCTGAATAACTGAAACAAACCCACGAAAATTTAACTGAAGTATTTATTGCTGGACATAAAGGCTTTTGGTGTTGACTATTTACAATGAACAATATTAATAATTACCGACTGGAATAGAGAGAAAGACCGCGTCACGTCCGCAAAAGTTACTTATGGACATTGTGTGAATGTTCAGAATGAGTCGGTTCAAAAACACATGCCCAGCAAGAGTAGAAGCGCAAGTCAGTCTGCTACCTTCAGCACTCTGTGATCGGAAAAGCACCAAAACGGGTTTTTATAGGAGACAAGAAGTTAAATTCCAGAACACTCAAGAAAACTACATCACGACATAACTTCATAGATTGATTTATAAACCGAATGCGTGAAACTATGGTGGAGTCTGACTGAGTATCTAGGTTTTGAACAACTGAGTATCAAGGTTTCGGATCATCGCAACAAAC
>NC_042998.1:146366015-146406015 GCF_006345805.1 Octopus sinensis | reverse complement strand
TATGTGGTTTTTAGATCTTGTCATTTGGCAAAATTATTCAGGACCGACTTTGTTTTCGAATGTTTTCAGTTGCTGTCACAGATTTCGTACCTTTTCAATCTTGTTCCAAGTGTTTTCAAATCTGGTTATACCGATTTAGTTTTGCATGATGATAAGGAAAATGAAATTCATGTTTACCATTAATTAATGAATATAAGTTAATAGCTTTTAATGTTTAAAAATTTGGGGTAATTTTAGCGAATCATTTCCGTTTGGCTACGTAGATGTGAGAACAATACTCTGTTGCGAGCATCCTTTGAGTTTGGTAGAGTATCAATAAGTTTGGGTTTAAAATAATCGAATATTTCTATGGGGGATGCTGATGTTATAAAGAGAAGCGTATGGCGAATGGAAGAGTGGTACGTTTAGAATTTTGTTTGTAACTATTTCACTTTCAATTCTGAGTTTGCTGCGTGTGAAAGAAAAGTTGCTATGGAACCCTAACATCTAACACTTATTGGCCTACTCTATATAATTAGCGGTATCGTCGTTGCCATAGTAGTAGTAGTAGTAGTAGTAGTAGTAGCAGCAGCAGCAGCAGCAGCAGCAGCAGTAGTAGTAGTAGTAGTAGTAAAGAAACATAATAATATGGACTCTTCTTTCGGGTCAGTATGAAGATATTAATTTATTATTGCTAACAATACACTTATTATTTATACTATGTTCTCGTTGTATTGGCATGCCAACAAAGGAGATACTATGTAATCACTGATTCCACTAGAAATAGCATCCAAATCTCCTTTAAATCACACTCAACTATCTAGGAAAAGAAAGAGTGCATTGGTTAACGTAGTCCTTGATATACTTGTAAAACAACGGGATGATCATGGTTGGAATGTCTTCGATTATAGGTTTGCTTATTCAAGGCCGACTAAACAACATCTGCCACCCTTCTGGTATCTATTCACAATTCGATGAACTGGTCGTGTGTGTATGTTAGACTTTTGATCATGAACACTATGCACTGATACTGATAGACATTGAGCAATCTATTCTCCTTTTGGCAGTTTGATACCCTTTCGATTTGATCGTCTGTTTAGCTCACTTCATTGGTTTTATTACATGCAACAAAGCAGACACTGTAAAACTGGCGAGTTTTTCGTTATCTTACCCTACTCGGCTCAGATTCCACCACAAATATTTTTGATTAGAGAAACGCTGTGACCTTGCCCTAGATACATTACACAAAGGATATTTCTTTTCCCACTGTTCTAATGATATTTATACGTTATGAATGTCCAAACTCAGCAAATGGTTTCCGAAAATAATATTTAAAAATGTTAAAATGCAAGAGAGATATTAACAAAAAAGCAACCACGAAAGAATATTTAATCAGTTGGTTTTTTGTTCAATACAAAAATTTTCCGTTCTGTTAATTGTGGAGATTTGCTTGCCACTTCACGTGAGTTTAGGTACGATCATTGTTGCTCACTGTTTGTTTTATATATCTTATCGTGTTTTGTATATCTTATCTTGTATTATATAATTTAAAAATAGTTTAGACTAAAGTTCATGGTACTGGAATAGCAATGTTGGTTTTAAAATACAGGAAGGAAATAAAAGGTTAATTCAATGTAGCTTTTGATAAATGTCTATGTATAGCGAAGAGCATTCTTTAGTGCAAGTTTACAGTTAACAAATGTAGGACTATTCCGTAACCAGTCTAGCTCCTATTTCAAATTTATATAGCAAGATACACGACTATATTGCATTATATCTATTCTCGTTTATCACCCTCTTTTGACAGACTTATAAAAAGTAATCCAGTATTTTGTTAGTGATGATGTATTTTGAAATGCTTCTATCATTATCCCTGTCATAAACAAAGTGCCGCAACATAGCATTAACACTGTGTCTCGTATGTATAATCCATGCAATTAGTTGACAAAATTTCCATCTGTGGATGTTTGAAATCTGAAAACAACAGACAATATAGACAACTCCAATAAGATCAAATATTTGAACTTCTGGAAAATATATTTAAGAAATGCGTTCCAGGATTGGAATAGTAGAGCTAGAACTAATAACAGTATCTTATAGATTATATTATAGCAATATAAATCTACCCAATAGCTGACTTTAATTTTAATTTTATCGACCACGAATGAAATTGTGGCAAGATTCGAAACCAAATCGACAAATTGCCAAGTTAAAATCACTTTTTCGCAACAGTTGTTTAATGTGATCGGCCGAATTATAGACCACTCAGCATCGAGACATCACGTAATGCCTCTTTCTAGGCGATGCTAGAACATTTCTTTATAATGCTTATAAATAGCACGTTTTGAGCGCCAAACTTCAGTTTGTTGCAACCCATAGCTAAGCTAATCACATTCTCATTTTGTTGCTTTTAACAGTCGTTCTCATGACTTTTACTCAACCTAGACAGCAGTTCTAGTTCGCCGACATGAACCCAGTGTCTATATTTTCTTCTATCTTGGCAGCATAATGGTCGGTTATTGTTGATTATTGTCGATTCGGTTTCGCATCTTGCCACGACATAACTACAAAGCCTTAATCAACTATTTGTAAGAGCTACAGAACTTTCCTTCCAATGTGTAAACTTTGTCGTCGCATTTTTAATTCATGACTAACATGGCAAATATTTGTGCAGTAAAATAAAATTCCGTTAATTGTTCCCGAGTGTTGTGCATTCATTATATACAACTAGAACCCAACTCAACTGCCAGCATCTCATATCCTTCCTGCTACAATTAACTACACCACATGAAAGAATAAAAGGTAAAGATGAATTCGGCGGGACTTTAACTCAGATCATAGACGGTTGTGATTTTATTAAATGTCGCAAGGCATTTTGTCAGTTCTGTCAATCCACCGTCATTTATTACATCGGTAGAGCGTCGGATAAAATGTTCCAAGTTCAAATCCCACCAAGGTTATGTTTGCCGTTCCAGATGGGAAGAACGATAAAATAATGAACCAGTCAAGTACCGGAGGTAGATTATTATCACCTTTCACTCCCTCACACCCATCAAAATATGTGGCCTCGTACTAAAATTAGGGATCAATACAGAGAGCAATTTAAGCAGTACGAATGTTGTTTTTGACGCAGCTGTTGGTAGAACTACTACTACTCCCATCACTACTACTATCATTATTACTACTACTACCACCGGATATTTTCCTTTTGAACGGCACTTTGTAACAATTTCTAGTTAACTAAAGACTTTTAAACTTCGTATACTGGTAGAATGTGTTTATAAAACATCATTTTTTCTTGGCTCTATTGAGAAAATTCTATATGTTGTAACATATTTCGTCTTTAATTTCGAGCATTTCGGCAATTTTAACCAATCGCTGACCTCCATTTAGGTAAACAACATTCCGTGCTGTATGAATATGTCCCTCCTTTAAGAAACAGATTGGGTTTATTTACATTTGTGAAGAAAAAAGATACCCTTCTCCCACCCCTAACTTTAACCCTAACCCTAACTCCCCCTAATTCTAACCCTAAATCTAAAATAGATTGAAATGCAATAGATCGATACTAGGGCCATAATTATGAGTGACATTTTCATTTGACACCGCTAGAAAAAAAATCCCATTTTCCGTAGCGGTGTCGTATGAAATTGTCACCCATAATTATAACCCTAGTATCGATCTATTGCATTTCAATCTATTTTAGATTTAGGGTTAGAGTTAGGGCGAGTTAGGGTTAGGGTTAGGGTTAAGGTTAGGGTTAACACATAATTACGAATCACAATAAAATTGAAAAATCGGATGATGGGACAGACCGGAAGACATTACGGATGGAGTGGGGGCGGGTTTAGCTCGGACCCCACGAGCCCCGCCTCGCCACTGATACCTTGGTTTCATCCTGTCCCACATTTATGTGGTACCATTCATACGCAACATCTTCCATCGTTTTTCGAACACTTTCTCAGTTAGGCATTTTCTCTCCAGCCCTATTTTCCTTTTCAGGTGGAAGATGAAGTAATTCATCAATCCAGGGCCAGAGATGAAATTGTCTGACTCTATACCTTTCAGCCTCGTCTTCCAAATCACCTCTCTCGCAACGAGAAACAATTCTTACCTTCTTTCGAGAGGAAATTCGGTGGGTCAATTTTTACAATAGACTCAGTCGACAGCTGTACTCTTCGTGTGCTTGACAACAGTTGTTCGGCATAAACCCACACCTCTGACACCTCCGAACATTGAACAATAGCATGCGGGACGGTTTCCCTATCCCGCTCGCATCTTGGACATGTCGGATTGCCTCGGCGACCATGCCTTGCGAGTTTGTCCCGAACACGTAGAGCTCCTCTGTAACATTGCCATGCCAGAGACTTCTGAAAGTTGCCCAGTGTCTTCGGCCCGAATGTACGTCGGAACAGACTGGCCAGCTGATTATCATCGAGACCTAGGGTTTCCTCTAAAGTATCGTCACATTCCGCCTCTACCAGCCCTCTATAGAAGAATGTGGTGGACCCCCCACCGCAGGCGTTGCCCTAGCGACGGAATAGCAGGAGAGCCTTGCGACACTCCGTAAACCATGTGCCCAGTTTTGATCTTCGATTCAACCAGGTTTTCCACCCACCGAAATTAGTAAACTTGGGAGACATCAGTTTTGCCAGCGGAGACCACACCCGTTCACCATCCAGGTAGAGCCACAGATGCCTCAACCTCAGCACATGTCTGCGCATCACCAGCCAAGACATCCCTAGCCCACCCTTTAACGGTTGTTGACAGCAAGTAGAGCGTTTCACAAGCGGTTTCGAGCCCCTCCACAAAAAGTGAAAGAGCTGTCTTTCCAGCTTGATCAACCACGAATCAGTGCAAGGAACGATGGATAGGCGGTAGGCGATGACCGATGCGATAAACACATTGGCTACCTCCCCCCTTCCTTGCAGCCACCCTGCTCGATACCTCGGCCCAGTTTTTCTCTATTTGGAGGTCTGGTCCAAACCAAACCCCTAGCAACTTAATCGGACCTTCCGTCCAACGTCCCACGATGCTGTCAGGAGGCATCAACTTGCCTCTCCAGGTGCCGAGCTGCAAGCCGACTGACTTTTCACGATTAACTTTTGCTCCTGCCACCGTTTCGTAAACCTCTATGGCCTCTGTAGGTGATCCATTTCGGTTTCGATGATGGTGATGTCATCCGCGTAAGCTGACACCGATTTTCCACAACCTGGCTGTTTCGGGATGCCGCTCAATTTTCGCAGTAATGGCTCAAGAGCTATCACGTACAAAAGCGGGGAGAGCGGACACCCTTGACGAACCGAGCGTTTGATGTTGAACGGCTTCGATAAGAAGTCTTTCACCCAAA
This sequence comes from Octopus sinensis, assembly GCF_006345805.1. NCBI lineage: Eukaryota > Metazoa > Mollusca > Cephalopoda > Octopoda > Octopodidae > Octopus > Octopus sinensis. The sequence continues at coordinate 146,400,686 of NC_042998.1, read as the reverse complement.
CTACCGAGTCGATGTTGTCGTAAATCTGAATGATCCACCTGAGGAAGCCAAGACCCAGGCCGAACTGTGCCAGAACGGACACCAGGTAGCGATGGTCAACCCTATCAAAAGCCTTAGATTGGTCTAAATGGACCAGTGCCCCACCCTAGCCAGAATCACTATTAAACCCCTCTAAAGTGTACCGCATAAGATGGAGATTATCCTGAATGGTTCTGCCGGGAACGGCACATGTCTGTGCCTCCCCGATCAGACCATCCACGACACGCGCCAATCTTTTCGATAACACTTTGGCCAAAATCTTCAACTCTGTGTTTAGCAGAGTGATAGGCCGAAAATTATCAATACAATCCCCCTTGTCCGGGTCCTTTCTGACAAGCGTCGCTACTCCCTGGCGCACAGATCTGGGAATAAACCCGTTCTGCTGCCAGTTCGCGTAGACCTCCGCCAGTAGGTGCCCGAACAAGTCTGGCATACTCTTATATAACTCATAGGGTAGACCATCCAGTCCTGCGCCTTACCTGCGCCGCAGTCCGCCATAGCCTCAGCCACCTCCTCAGGCGTGATCGGCCATTCACAGCTCGCCACGTCTCGCCCCGATAGGCGCGGCAGCCCGTCGAAGAGGTCCGTAAAGTCTCTCCTACTATCCGGTCTGCCGCCCCCGCCGAAAAGCTGAGCGAAGTGCTCCTGAAAAGTCTCACACATCTCCTTAGGTTCGTCTATCAACTTACCTTGTTGGTTCGTCAAAGATCGAATTGTGGCATCATTATCACGTTGAGCCTCCACCACTCGGGCCCATCCTGCAGCGTTGATTCCCTCACAACCCACTGCGCGGATCTTAGCCGTGACAATGCAGCCCATGTGTTTGGCCTCGAGGTGCTGGTTTAACGCCAGTCTCTTGGCCGTCACCTGAGCTGCAGAGCCAGTTTTCATGGCTTCCTCTAAATCCTTAACTAGAGTTGATCCCCTCCTAGCCTCTCTAGCCACTAATCCTATGCTATATCTAATAGACCCGAATTTATGGCTCGCTTGAGAGCATACCACAATTTATTATTATTGATGGCACCAGATAGCGCCCTCTGAATCAAAGTCCTAATCCTGTCTCTGTACTCCTTAATTGCCAAAAGGGACGTATTAAGTTTCCAATAACCGGAGCCTCTCTTATATACCTTATCTATGTCAAGCTTACAGGTGACCACTTTATGATCACTATAGCTGACCGGGTAAAACTGTGGACACTTAGCTATTTCTCTATCTGCTTTTCTAATTAGTACTCTATCTATGTAAGACCTGGAAGATTCGTCGCTATTTGACCATGTCCACAATAGAGCGTTCGGAAATTCCAACCTATAAGGATCTGCTAGCTCAACGCGTCTTAGCAATTCCAGGAAACCAGGGTTACCTTTTCTATCTGTACACGAGCCAACATAATCTACTCGCGCCTGGTAAATTGTGTTGTAATCTCCTAGCACAACTAATGAATGTGAAGTACTAAGAAACTTCTCTAGCTCTAGAAAATACTCACCAGATGATGATGAGGGTGCATAAATTGCAACCAGTCTGATAACTTTACCGTTACTGAACGTCAAATCCATGACGACCAGCCTACCATCTGGATCTGAAAAAATTAACTTTTTCTCAAAAACCCGGTCTCTTTTTAATAGGACCAACACCCCACTCCCGCTGGTATGACTGCCTGGAGAGAAAAAACTCTCGTAGCCGTTCAACAGCGAGAGCAGATCTCTTGGCCCCTCTAACCGGGTTTCTGTAGCAACAATGACATCCAAATTCCGCGACCTGATATCATTAAGGAAGCGACCCTGCTTCCAGCTTGATCTCAGGCCACGCACATTTAAGCAACCAACATGAATGTTAGACATTACTTACTCAGTATCAGTGGTACGGCGTTCCTTCATCCTCTTTTTCTTTTTCTCGGACTCGTGGCGTATTTGGACGTAGGCCCTCGTAAATATATGAAGAAAAATCCATTCTTAGAGGGCCTACGTCGTGGAAGAATTCGGATTTAATCCACCTGTAATCCTTCCGGCCAATCTTGTAGATAAGGAAGTCTTTCGATGTAGTTTTTTCAACTCGTTTGGCAGTTGGGATAACTGCCAAACGGTTGACTAGTCTGTTGTTTGAGGCCTTTATGGCCATGTACGTATTGTCTTTCTCTTGTTCATTTTTCTTTTTTATATTCAATTTGGGAGGGGCGGTCTGTGTTTTTTTTCTTTTTCTTAGAAGTAGTCGACCACCCCTCCTCTCTGTCTTTCTCTTCACTTTCTTCTGTCGCTGGTGATGTAACATCTTTAGGTATTGGTGCTGGTGTTTCTTTTGGTGTTGTCTCATCTGGTGTTTCTTCTTTTCTTTCCTTCTCTTTTGGTTGGCACTCGGCCCTGATGTGTCCCTTCAACCCGAAGTTGAAGCATCTCTGTTTTCTGCCTTCCACGTATACTATCAGTCTCTCGCCTCCGCCAACATTTATGGCTTCTGGAAATTTTTCTAAGATTGCTACCTCCGCTTGAATTGCCATCGTCAAGCATTGCTTCTTCCAATTATCTTCTTCTTCCACTGAGGCCTAGAGAATATTTATTTTTTCCTCCAGGCCTAATGTTATTGCTGCCACTAAACAAGTGGCATCCACTTCAGGGGGGATGTTATTTATTTTTATTTTTGATGTTCTTCTTCTCATGTATATTGGAAGAAGAACCACCTCCTCTGTTTTGAGTGTCTCCGAAGAGTACTTTTTCGCTGCTTCTTCTGTTTTAAACCTTACTTCCACTGTACCGAACCTTTTTCAACGGTTGATGGAGGTGATTTCGGGCCAAATCGGTTTCAGGCATTTTTCTACTTTTTTTCTTCTATTCTTTGAATCATTTTTTTAACTATGCTGTACATCTTGTATATGATCCTTTTCCTGTTTACTGCGTCTGTCGTTCCTTCTGTTGTAGCCAATGTAATTTCCGTTCCTTCTTTTTTCAACATGTGCATATATTTCTCTAAATTACTCTTTTCCGTATTTAGCTTCTTTTCCTTTTTACCAGCTACCTCTGCAAATTTCTTCGGTGAGGCTGCTGGTGTTTTTTCGTTTTGTTTTTTCGGTGTTACTGCTGGTGAACTACTTTCTTCACCTGACACAGGTGAGAAAGAGAAAGGTGTATGTATTTCCATTTTTCCACAACAAGCCTTTCACAAAAATTGGCTTCAAAAGCCTTTCACAAAAATTGGCTTAAAGAGCCACAAGATAACAATAATTCCCCCGCAGGGGGGTATTTCAACAAATAGCTTTCAAAGAAAGCAAAAAACAGTCCTTTTTAAAAACAATAATAATAATTCACCGTAACAATAACAATATTTACAGGGAAAAAATTTACACGTACCAACTCAATAGAAGCGGCTGTTCGAGAAAACAGACATTACATACAGCCAAACTTCATATAGATACTTAATGCTAGCTAATTAGCAGATGATCTAATGTAAAAGCCGTGGTAAACGGTATGCGCACAGCTCCATCTGGCCTATTCCATTTCTGCACACTAATTTTAATTTTAATTTATTCCCATTCATGTGAAACCACTTATTCAAGTTCAAGTCATTGATGCAATTTTATACCAATTGCTATTTTTCTTTTATGTTACGATTATATTATACTTTAGTTTGATTTTAATTATTACTTACTACATAAAATTCAATTGTTATAATTATCTCTAACTTTTATTGTTAAAGTGAAAGTATCTGACATAAAATAGAGAAATGTTTTGTTTCACTTTTAACACGTAATACTGAAATAGTGGAGAAGATATGATATTGCTATGGGCTCGCCCTAGGCAAGAAGTTGAACATTTTTTTTTGCCCATGAAACTACATGGACCCTAAGTAAGGCATGTGTAAAATTTGAATGAAATTGGTTGTGTAGTTCTCAAGTTTTAGGGAATCGTAGTGGAGAAGATATGATATTGCTGTGGGCTCGCCCTAGGCAAAAAGTTAAAACATTTTTTGCCGATGACACTCCCCGGACCCTAAGTAAAGCATGTGTAAAATTTGAATGAAATTGGTTGTGTAGTTCTCAAGTTTTAGGGAAACACACAGACAGACATTCTCAGTTTTATATAGAGAGATTGTTTCATGTTCGTGGTGCAGCAATACCTATAGCTTATGAAATTGAAAAATATATCACATATTAGTATGCGTGTGTGGTGTGTGTGTGTGTGTGTGTAAGAGAGAGAGAGAGAGAGAGAGAGAATATGTGTGTGTATGTAAATGTAGACAGATACATATATGTATGTACGTAAATATACACATTAGACAGATAGGTCGATAGATAGATGTAATTTAAATATGTATGCATGTATTTATTCGTGTTCGTATATATGTACCTCTTCATAAATGCCTATGATATGTGTGTGTGTGTGCATATGTATATTTGTATAAGTACGTAATAGTTGTCTATATGCATGTATGTACAGGTATATTATCCTTTATTATATTAACAACTTTTACAGAACTAGTTGTTTCCTTCGCTTTAAAATTCGTTTGAAAGACGAATTCTAAAGAGAAGGGAAAATAGCTGGGAGAGGACATCGGCGGCAGCGACGATGGCGATGTTCATGATGATGATGATGATGATCCGTTCCACTAGGTGTGAGTTGAGCAAGAAGTGAGGAAAAGAGACAATAACGACTGGGACACTATAGGAAAAAATAAAAGAATAGGGAGGAGAGGGAGAAAGAAAGAGAAAGAGCCAGACAGACAGAGACAAAGAAAGAAAAAGAAACGGAGAAATTGAGGATACAGAATTGAGGGGCAATGGAAACAAACATTACATATATTTTATTTATACTTAATAGTCAGCGAGTGAGTAAGTGACTTAGTGAGTGAGTAACGGACTGATAGGGAGACAGACATACAGACAAAAAGAAAGCAAAACAGGAATATGGTGGTGAAATAGGAAGAGAACAGTAAGAGAGGAAAGGAGGGAAAGAGTGAGTGAGTGAGTGAGAGAGAGAGAGAGAGAGAGAGAGAGAGCAGATAAATAGACAAATCAGAAAAGCGAACATAATAAGACAGAAAGAAAGAATGATATAGACGACAGAGAGGAAGAAAGACAAAAAGATAGAATGAGTTGGTTGTGAATGAGACATTGCAATAATAATAACTCTGCAAACTAAAGACAGCTTTTTGGTGAAGTAAGACTACCAATACCAAAACTAGATCAGCGAAAAATGGTTAATTCAAATTCCACCGCAATCGATCTGTCGACTTTGGTGTTCTGACGTCACACACAGGAATAAATCACCGTTTTATTTTATTTATATATATATATATATATATATACTGTTTATGTTCTTTATTGTAGTTTATTTGTGTGTATGTGTGTGTGTGTGTCTTTTATCTTTTACTTGTCTCAGTCATTAGACTGTGCCCATGCTGGGGCAACGCCTTGAAGAATATTAGTCGATTGAATCAACCCAGTACTTATTTTTTAAAACCTGGTATTTATTCATATGTATGTATGTATATATTGTTAATTGTTTTGTTTGTTTTTCAATGCTTTTTTCTTTATTGTTGCAAACAGATTTATGGAATCGGAATAAAATTAGATGAAATATTGAGCTCTGACTGTCATTAACACATTCTAATGATGAAGGAGCGCGGAGTGTAGTATAGTTCAATAGTATTATAACAATATCGTATATTGTAGTATAGTGATGTTAGGTATTGTTATAGAGTCGTAGTATAATGTTATAGTGTATAGTTTAATAGTATGCTGCATAGTATAGTGGTGTAGTGTATGTACATTGCAGTATAATGGCCTAATGTATTGTAGTAGTGTAGTGGTCTAATGTATTGTGGTGTAGAGGTGTACTATGTAGTGTAGTGGTCTAATGTATTGCAGTATAGAAGTATACTATGTAGTATAGTGGTCTACTGTATTGTAGTGAAGAGGTGTACTATGTAGTATAGTGGTCTACTGAATTGTAGTATAGAGGTATACTATGTAGTACAGTGGATTAATGTATTGTAGAATAGAGGTATACTATGTAGTATAGTGGATTAATGTATTATAGTATAGAGGTGTACTATGTAGTATAGTGGTCTACTGTATTGTAGTATAGAAACATACTATGTAGTACAGTGGTCTATTGTAGTATAGAGGTGTACTATGTAGTACAGTGGTCTATTGTATTATAGTATTGTGGTATACTATGTAGTACAGTGGTCTATTGCATTGTAATATAGAGGTATACTATGTATTACAGTGATCTGTTGTATTGTAGTATAGTGGTTTAATATATTGTAGTATAGAAGTGTACTATGTAGTATATATAGTGATCTGCAGTATAATATAGTGATGTTGTGTCTTGTAGTATTGTAGTGTATGTAGTGTATAGTGAATGAGCATAATAGTGTGGTACAATGTACCACAGTGTAGTGTAGTATAGCACAATGTAGTATGGGGTATTAAAGTACAGTGTAGTTTGATATAGTGCAGTGAGATATCATTGTTGTTTAGCTCCAGATTAATCCTGATCAAACAGACTTGTGATCAAAGACGTTCCAGTTATGACCATCACATCTTTCTTTTTTAATCCGTAATGTTTCAAAACTGTACATGTACAATATGTTCATTTGTCTCTAAGACAGCAAGGTTTAATGTAAAGCTGGCAGAATTGTTAGAGCACTGGAAAACATGTCTTGCAGTATATGTGTCCAGCTCTTTATGTTCTAGTTTCAAATCATGTTGGACTGCCTAACCAATGGCTTACCTGGCCAAAACCTCAAAGTCACTGTGAACAACATTCTTGTCTAAGAATAATAAATTTGTACTCTACAAAAGTATAGAATTAATGTAAAATTGTTTTTATAAGAAGTATCCTTTTCCTACCATGGGTAATATATTAGAAAATATGCTTTATATACAATAAGTTCTATTAAATTTCTAGGTGCTTATACACAATGATGTAATGAAAACAAATTTTCTAAAGACAAATATTGCCTCAAAATATAATTAAAGCAAATTTTTTATCTATATAACTCCTGTGTCATTTACTCCATTTTCTCTTTCTCCACTCTGTCTATGATTCTTCCTCTTTCACTCTGTGTGTGTGTGGAGAGAGAGAGTTTCTTTACTCAATGTCTGCCACCAAGACTAGTATATGCACTCATCCTGTACCTCCTGTTAACTCTGTATTTCTCTTTTACTTTCCTTCTCTCTCTATGTACGATGGAGAGAGGTCACCTAATGAACCAGTGATTCCCAAAATTTTTGAGGCTACCGCTCCGTTGGCACTAGAATCATATTCTTAGCTCCCCACTCACCACCACAAACATTAACCACTTTCTGTAGCAAATTCAAAATAACTGCACTTCACAAATAAAACTTAATCTAATTGAGCAATCATTGGGGGGGGGGTTGCATCCATCACCCCCATTTTGGTCACCCATTATCGTGCCACTTTTCTCCAACGTCTCCTGGATCTTTCCACCGCCCCCAGGGGGAAGTACCGCCCACTTTGGGAACCACTGCAATAAACTAACATCTACATCAACTATTTTTATAGAGAGGTTAAAGGCGGTGAGCTGACAGAATCGTTAGCACGCCGGGCGAAATGCTTAGCAGTATTTCATCTGTCATCACGTTCTGAGTTCAAACGCCGCCAGGGTCGACTGGTCAGAACGTTAGAATAAGTACTAGGCTTTAAAAAAATAAGTACTGGAGTCGATTCATTCGACTAAGAGTTCTATAAGGCGGTCCCCCAGTATCGTCGCACTTTAATGACTGAAACAAATGAAAGTAAAAAGGTAAAAGATTTATATTTTCGTCATTTGGATAAGGTTTTCAGAAAATATTCAGACATTTTTTTCTTTGTGAAATTAAAAACGCCTGCGAGCAAATAATTGACAGTTAGGAAAGTTAGAGATACAGATAACGTACGTACTTTTAAACAGGTAGGAATTATTCTGTAGGGGTAAGACAAGGTGAATTTAACTGCAAGTAAGAGCGAACCCTGGTGACTAAAATAAAAGAAATGGCTTATTGTGTCTTTTGTGACTGCCGATGGCAGCAAACTGAGAGTTAGATGCTGGCGGTATTTTTATTTCTACCAGAATAACCAAAAATGTCTCTCAGACTTCTAATCTCTGATATTTTAAAACAACACACATGGCAAGGTGAGACTGAAATGTCATCTGCTCAAAGTCACTACATATCAACATAAAAGCCAGTGATCACAAGAAAAATGTAATTTATACAATGTGTGTGTGTGCGCGCGCGCGCGTGTTTAGGAAACTAAAAATTCTATACACGTTTGAGAAGTTAAAAATTATATTTATGCATCAAGTGTTATTTATTTAACAAATATTTATCATGTCTTATTTGTGCCAAAATATCGTAGAATTTTTATTCGGTTTCAGTGTCACTGCGTTGCACATTGGATAAGTGTCTTCTACTAGTCCTGAGTAGACCAATGCCTTGTGAGTGAATTTGGTCGGAAAATGTGTGGAAATTTGTTAGACGTAGATACATGTGTGAATATACGTGTCCTTATCTTTGACTGCCCCCTCCGCTTGACAAACTGCATAGTTTTTTAACGTTCTCGTAAACTAGCAGTTCAAAAATAAAGACCGACAGCATAAGTTCCAGATTTTACAAAGTACGATTTGTTCGACTAAACCCTTCAAGGCGATACCCTAGCAAAGCTGCCGTCCAGTAGCTGAAACACGTATAAAAAAATAAAGTGAAAGCGGTATCGAATGAAAAATTATTTCAAAAGATGAATTGGATCTAGTTTTTTTTCATTTGCAAAATATGCCTTTTTTTAAAAGGAAGTAAAAAATCTGAAAATCGGTTATAATAATGTATCTTTCCAGTCTCATTGCTATGAAGGTAAGATGTGAGGAAAAAAATGGAGGAAAAAGTTACAAAGGTTTAAAAATCGGAAAAACTGTGTATTTTTAACCAGCAGCGAAACATGAGATAAAGTAACTGGTTAATCGTAATCAGAATTCAGAGTTGCATCGATACACCAAAATTGAAAGCAATCTGAGCAAAATTAAATGGGGCTCATTTTGCGAATGAAACAAACTAGATCCGATTAATTTTTAGTTTGCAAGTGTGTTTCATAAATTCATTTTCAACGAAATAATAGTTAACCTAGATGACATTTTTAACCAATTGTATTTCATTTCTTTATAAAACTATCAAAGCAAAATGTTAGTGTGCCGGTGTGAAGTTGTATGTCTATTTTTCTCTGTTTTTGTATATATTTATTGCTTTGTCGGCTCTAGTCAGCAACGCATGAACGTATGTGCGTATGTTTGTATAACTATGTATAACATTGTGTAGACAATATTATTACTTTGTCGCAATCCCCTACGGTTCAGTAGCATCGGCTCCAGAAAAACAAATAAAAGCATTGTAATTGTACATGTATCAGTGTTTTTGAGTCTTTGTGGGTATAAGATATGAGAAATTTTCCCAGTGGTGTCTTGAGTTAAGAACACAGAATAAGGTCAAAGTTAACATATTAAATGTAATGACCTAAAAAAAATGATTCAATTACAATTATGTCTGTAAAAAAAAAAGAAAAAATCTTTAGCGCTAATGACAATTTTTGTCAAGAAAGACAATGTAGGCAACTATGAAATTCAAGTTAATTAAACGTGAATAAGGCTTGTAGTAAGTCTGGTTTTGTTAGTATTGTGACAACTCCAGGCATGTTTCGACTTATACAAACTCTTCAGTGAAATATGGCCTTACTGATACTTATCAGATAATAGAATAACAGAGAATATAAAAGTTTAAATATCCTCATGGTGACTGTATATATATATATATATATATATATATATATATATATATATATATACATAGGCGCAGGAGTGGCTGTGTGGTAAGTAGCTTGCTAACCAACCACATGGTTCCGGGTTCAGTCCCACTGCGTGGCATCTTGGGCAAGTGTCTTCTGCTATAGCCCCGGGCCGACCAATGCCTAGTGAGTGGATTTGGTAGACGGAAACTGAAAGAAGCCTGTCGTATATATATATATATATATATATATATATATATATATATGTGTGTGTGTGTGTGTGTGTGTGTTTGTGTGTCTGTGTTTGTCCCCCTAGCATTGCTTGACAACCGATGCTGGTATGTTTACGTCCCCGTCACTTAGCAGTTCGGCAAAAAGAGACTGATAGAATAAGTACTGGGCTTACAAAGAATAAGTCCCGGGGTCGATTTGCCCAACTAAAGGCGGTGCTCCAGCATGGCCGCAGTCAAATGACTGAAACAAGTAAAAGAGTAAAAGAGTAAAGAGAGTATACATACATACATACATACATACATACATACATACATACATACATACATACATACATACATACATACATACATACATACACACACACACACACATACGCACACCACTCACACACATATATTACATTCTTACATATATAATGTGTGTGTGTGTGTAATAGGAAACTTTTCCAAGCTTCGAACCACTAATCTTCCCATTCGCTCATGATGAATCTCAGTTCGTTTTCCTATTGTTCCACTAACGATGTTCATGGTCTCGTATACTGGAGACAAGAGATCTGTTTCTTTGTGACCTTTTTAACTAATGTCATTAAATCACCAGTTTAGCTGACACTATAAAAGCTGACACGGTGTCAAGGTGAGTTCATTTGACAACAAACGCATTCAAGTGGGATTTTTTTACACACTAAAACATTTTTATTAACTCATCGGGTGCACGCAGAACAGTGACAATGATATATCCATTTTTAATATATTCTGCTAGATTTGAACGCGAATATCTGGTGGCTATTGATGTTTGTATTCGTCAAAACGTATTAAGAATGAACAGATACGCTATTATTGTGACTCTCGCTGTTTAACGCGCATCCCATGAATGTTTGGTAGACGTCAGCATGTATCCGTAAATAATTTGTTGGTTATTTTCAATAAGCAAGAACACATATTCTTGAGATTCACCGGTCCGGCAGGGTAGCTTTGATTGAAGAGACACATGACGTGGTCGAAACACTGAGATGTACCAAAGTCCCTTCGCACCGAAGAATCGCGTGTGTAATAAACACACATCGTCTAAGAGTAGGAGATGTTCTCCGATGATGAAAGACTACAGCAATCAGTATCCACGTTCGAATCTATCAGAATGTATTGAGAATGAAGAGATACGTTAATATTTCTATAAACATTTTAGCTGAATATTTAGACGCACCATAACCAAATGGTTAAGATCGTTTCATTACCACGGGGTAATGAATCACACATTGTTAAGTTGAACGTTAATCAACAAATAAAGTATATATACGACCAAAGCCTTGTGAGTGGATTTGGTCGGAAACTGAAAGACGCCTGCCGTATATATATAATATATATATATATATATTATATATATATATATATATATATATATATATATATATATATATATATATATACTAGCAATAATACCTGGCGTTGCACGGGTCAGAAAGTAGTAAATATTTAGCGCGTCTAGTTATGTTGTCAGTCTACATTACAGCAGTCTGGACCTCAATCGGTAGTGCAAAAGTGAATTGGACATTCCAAACTTTTATAGAGTTTTATTTAGGTTAAGGTTAGAGTTGACAATGCAATCTGACATCACTAAGTCTATGACAAATAAGTGTTTGTCCGTCCATGTAGTGACTCGTGTTGTATACCTCTCTGTATCACTGCTGCCCGGCGCCATCCGATAATGCAAAGTTGTAGTGTGCACTGCAATGGTGTGTAGTTATATTTGGGTTTATCAGATGTAGACACAGAGAGTGAATCATCAAAACGTTTATTTCACAAGTGAGCATTTTGGGGGATTGGGCTATTTAAACAATCGTTAACTACGACCGTCATTAAAATGAGGAGAGTGATTAAATATTGATTAGTTGTCATGACGTATGGATAGTATCGACGTTGAATGTTTGTCCACACCATTTATGTTGCTGAGTGCGCGAAGCTGCTACAGCGAATGCGTTCTATGTATCTCTGCCCTTTTCATAAGCCTCTACCAGTTAATTGGTGGAACATTGCATGCCTCCTTTCTGCTTACGCATTGAATGCATTAGAAGCGTATTATAAGAAAACACTGATCGGTTGAAGTTACATCCTTAAAGATGCTCGATCGCCCCTTAAGCCATTGTTGGAGTAATTACTACTCCTATTTTTGTAAAAAAAACTAAATGCTGCACTAAGAGGAGTGTAACTTAATAGGTTTCTCTTTGTGAAATGGGCTGACTGTGTGCTGGTAGTTTTAGAGTAAAAGCGGATGTAAAGCCCATTACACACGTCTGAGAGGATGATGTCTAAATCAGCTGCTTTGTGAAGCTGCACGTTACTTTTTCACAGTGTAAACAGTTACGAAGTCTCATACTAATACCTCTTGGTAGACAATATTTTTCGTTCTACCTCGGGGTGAGTAAACGAAGAGACTTTCTTTGCTTCCCACCCGGGAACAACCGAGGTATAGCTGACCGTATGAAAAGCATGATTCATCTAAATGCAGCCCTGCCACCGATAGTGTCTGCCCCTGTGACTTATTGATTAACATTGCAAAACATAGTCTAAGGGGGAACTGCAGACGTCGAAATGCAAAGGGAATATCTGCACCAGATGGAATGAGAGGGATTCTGATAACTTCAAGATAGTTCACTGCCCGGTCGTCGTCGAGTACAGAATCGATTGACCCGTACACGTGCAACCTTCCGGGAAGCGAATGCAGCAGCTTAGCGTTGAGAGTGGTTACTGTGCTGTTTTTTGGAGCCAAAATGGCTCTTTCAGAAATCCAATTCATGTCAAGGTAGTTCCTTTGTAGATTTGGAAAGTCATGTACTTCTAGTTCATCGGAATTACTGACAGTGGTGCAGAGGTGAGTTAGTGACAGTTTTCCGTTTTCATCGAGCTGAACAATACTGTTTCCGATTGACAATGTGTCAGATGCAAAATCTGATGCAATCTGGTCACCACAAAGCTGCGCTCTTATGTTTGTTTTGGGAGACAATGTTGTAACATTTTGCCACAGCCGGGAGCACTTTAGGCAAGCCCTGACAACATCTGCCCTGGTTCCCTTGGGTATTACAGGAAGCGTTTGTCGGAAATCGCCAGACAGGAGGAGAGTTATACCAGCCATCGTAGCGGGACAGTCTCTGATGTCTTGAAGAGTGGTGTTGAGAGCTTCGAGGGATCGCTTGTGGGCCATTGTGCATTCATCCCAAACTATCAGCTGGCAACTTCGGAGAATCAAGCCCTTTTCAGACGTTTTCGGACCTTGCCAAATCAAATGGTAGCTTAAAGGTTGAGTGCGCCGTCCTGCCCACGGGCAGTAAAGTTGCTGCAATGCCAGAGGAGGTCACAGCCTCGGTTACGTCTTTTCGGTGTCTTACTTTAGCAAGTAGAAGCTGAATAACGAACGTTTTTCCGGTCCTTCCAGGTGCATCAAGAAAAAATACCCCCTTTTCGTTTCTGCATGTGGTCAAAGATGGTACTGTAAGCCCACTGTTGCTCAGGCAGAAGTTTGGGCTCATTTTGCTGGATGTATTGATTAAGGACAGTGTCATAGGACGTTTCACATATTAACTCTGTTGGTATTGAAGGCGTACCGTGGCACAATGGTTGCGGCAGCCCGTATGTAGGTAAGGTATTATCTCCCAGAGAAACAGTCATGTTCTCTATGTCAAGTAAAGCACAGTTGTAAATGAAATCATTTTCAGCAGGTAAGCAGGTATGATGCAGTTGAGCCTGATAATGGAAGTCTTCTGATAGGTCGTGTCTGTACTTAAACCACAATGAATGGGGATCGGGAAGTTGGCAAATGTGCAGGAGTACAGGAAACAGAGCTCTGAGACTTTTCGGTGACTGTGAAACAGCAGCCTCCACAAGCGTAACATCCCACAGCGCACCGTCTTCTAGCAGCCCACGTAGTAAGCAGGTCCCCTTGAGTGTAGCACATGTATGGCCGTTCACGGTCTTTAATTGGTCGAAGGACTTTGGACCCCTTACCTCGTGAAGCAGCAATCGGAAGTAGAAGCATTCTTGTTAGCCCTGCTGAACCGTATACACTCTGCTGAGGCAATTATCAAATTTAATTTCAGGGTGACCATCAACGGTTCGACCTAACTTTCTTCGCTGCCACTTTTACTTATTCCATGTGTAGTATGACGGGACTTGAGGATTAAGCAGATCTTGTGCAAACAGGTCTACCTGGTAGAGTTTGAAGAAAACCGTGTTGTATCTATTGATTGCCTAGTCAGTCGAGTAGCAGTGGAAGCGGTTGGCCGTTTTCAAGGTGCACTACAAGCTGATGGATTGGCGGATGCCTTTGATGCAGTGGAAACCCGAAAATGCGCCAGAAGGCTTCGTTACTACTTATGTACCTGCCTACTTGGTATTGCATTATTTCATCTCGGACTCAGTCTGATTGCAGGCCGAACACAGCAGCATCAGAGCCTTTGTTGATGTGCTTGCACACATATTTGATGGACTTTACAGAATTGCAGAGCTCGACATTTCTGTGAGCATTGAATGCTTTCGACAGGATTGGGCAGTAAGGCACTATCCATCTGTTGTCTACTTGTCTACTTCATACGAACCAACATGCGCTGTGAATCCATCGTCCCCAGGTTTCCTTCGTCTGTACAGAGGGTACCCGTCGTGCCCGGATTGTGTTTCCTGAAGGAATTGTTTTGGGTATTTCTAGCTGCAAACTGACCCTTTCATGCAAGGTGATCGAAGGTTGAATCCTCGTCCGCAGGGACCATGGATCATGTTTGTGTATGCATTCATCCTTGTTTTTTTTATACATTCGCTGCTTTCTTCCAAGGAATCTAATGCGTTAGCTTAGTTTTTCCTTGGAGCTGGCCAGATTGGAGTAATCTCAAGAATAATCAGCCGAAATTTTGAGTATAATCTGGTTCTTGACTGAAGAAAGAAAACTTCAAATGACCCGTCCTTATTTTTTTATCGTCTATCAGGATGTTTATATATATATATATATATATATATAGTTAGCGGCGTACGTACACTTTGTTCTCTTATATATATATATATATATATATATATATATAATATATATATATAAATATACATAGGCGTAGGAGTGGCTGTATGGTAAGTAGCTCGCTTACCAACCACATGGTCCCGAGTTCAGTCCCACTGCGTGGAACCTTGGGCAAGTGTCTTCTACTATAGCCTCGGGCCGACCAAAGCCTTGTGCTTGGATTTGGTAGGCGGAAACTGGAAGAAGCCCGTCGTATATGTGTATATATGTATTTGTATGTGTGTATATGTTTATGTGTCTTGACAACCGATGCTGGTGTGTTTACGTCCCCGTAACTTAGCGGTTCGGCAAAAGATACCGATAGAAAAAGTACTAGGCAAATGACTGAAACAAGTAAAAGAGTAATATATATATATATGTAGTAAATATCCAACTTTATATATATATCTTAATAATACTAAAATTCTAGAGATGTTTGTGTGTACCCGAAATATCTCAGAAATAGTATATTTTATCTTAACTTTTTTTCTGCACATTTATTTTCATACTTAGGCAGTACAGAACAATTTTTTGTGATATATGGACTTCTATTTATTAATGAAAACGATTAATCACAAGTTTTGTTTGTTATTTCTTGATGAAAAAAAACATGACTTCCGTGACGTCAACACACATACAGAATACACATTATATAATGAATGCCATGGCTTGTCAATCAACACAAACACACGTCCGCTATCTGTGACACACATAGTCTTCGAGCTTTCTAAGAAGAAAAAAAAGCGTCGACTTCTTGATGTACACAATATTTTAATCATGTTATTTCAAAAGTATAAGTTGTTTGTACAGTAGGTATTTATATTTTATCTTTCAACAGACAAGATTTTAATTTTTTTTAATTTTCAAGTGAATGGCGATCTTTAGCTTGTCATCCAGGGTTCGTCAATTTCCGTAAAAACTTTTTTATTTATTTACTTTTGTTTTAGAGTGAAAGAGAGTAGAAAGTGAAATGTACGCGTATATGAAATGGACGTGTGTGTGTGTGTGAAAGAGAGAGAGAGAGAGAAAGAGGAAGAGAAAGAGAAAAAGTGAGAAAGATAGAGAGAAAGAGAGAGAGAAAAAGTGAGAGAGACAAAGAGTGTGAGTGAAGGGGTGTGTTGTCATGTATACGTACATACATCAATACATATGCGTACAGCGTACGCCTTTTTGTATTACGTGGCATGTGTGTGTGTGTGTGTTCTCATGTATGTGTAAGTGGCACACTCTCTCTCTCACACACACACGCACCTACACGTCCATTTCATATACACGTTCATACATCTTTCACTTTCTCCTCTCTTTCACTTTAAAACAAAAGTAAATAAGTAAAATAATTTTTACGGAAATTAACGAACAAAACCAGCTGATCCGGATGACAGTTCTGAGAGTCAAAGCGGCAGTTCTGAAAGTCGAAGCGAAAGATCGTCTCAAAGGAATGCCATTACAAAAAGTTTTTGGCGTGCATTCAATATATCTCAGCTCCAAAAATGTAGCTGCCACTTCTAGCATGCACTGCTACCATGTAACAGCTATTTGCGATAAAAGACCCGAAATACCTGTTACGTAGTAGCAAGGCGTGCAAGAAATAGCAACCAGTCAAATTTTTCCTTTTCTGGGGAAAGGAACCGTTTACGCGTGATTTCGATGTCACATTCGTTGAAAACATGCGAAATAAACCTGGAAAAAAAAAGCTCACGAAACAAAACTCCGTTGCTGGGAAACTCAGACTTTCCAGGTGACCCAACAGATCACAGGTAGTCTAATATATATATATATATATATATATATATATATATATATATATACATTTATGTTATTCGATAGACAGATAGACAGGCAGACAGATAAATAGATGGATGGATAGATAGATAGATAGATAGATAGATAGATAGATAGATAGATAGATAGACAGACAGACAGACAGACAGACAGACAGACAGACAGATAGATAGATAGATAGATAGATAGATAGATAGATAGATAGATAGATAGATAGATAGATAGATAGATAGATAGATAGATAGATAGATCTAGTACATTACATTCTCAAGTCCGAGGACTCATAATGGTGGTTACCCATTCATTTTGCATCAACATTTGGTCGACAGGATAACATTACCCTTGAACGTGACGCCAGTCGGTCGTTGCAGGGTTAACTGGAGCAACACGAGATGAAGTGTTTCGCTCAGGAAAATGATGTACCTCCCGGTCCAGACATCGAAACCAGGATGTTGTGATCATAAGTGCAACACTAACCACTTGGCTACACGAACATACATACATACATTCATAACTATAATATATCTATATCTATATAAAAGCTATAATACATCCGTGTGGGAGTGGTGGAATATACAATAGTAGTGAAGTGACATTAGTCAAGCGGATTTCATTGATAGACAGGTTATGAGATACTTATAAGTCATGTGTCATCAAAACTTGGTCGTAGAAATTATGAAATAATTCTGTATCTTCAAGTTTTGGGGTTGGGTTTTTTTTTTTGCTTTGCCCCCCCCCCCCTTTGTAATTGTTTCATTTATGTCGCTTCTGATAGGAATTTCTTGTTTTCTTTCCTCTTTCTTTCCTTTTTTTTAATCTTTGCCACACAGTAGACAAAATGATTCACAATATTTCATCTGGAATGCCTCCACGATCGCCCAGATACCAATAATTCGCGAATGTTTCGTTAACTTGCCGTACTAAATTCAAGCTTGCTTTCCTGTTGGTCAACCACCCGCTCCAGTACTTATACCAAAAGATGGGACCTAGTTCTATTCAAGAACTGCTTATGGTGGCTCGCATGAAACAATCTAACCAACTTTAAACTTGTTGCAGGTTTCTGGCACCTCGAAATTGAGAAGCAAACTTCTTAAGCTATTCAGTCCCATGCATATGTAGCACAGCTATGTGTTTAATCTGAGCTTCGTAATACGTAACGCACACACGCACACACACACATATTAAAACAGATGAGTGAGATTGGAGGAAAGATGCTTATTCTATTAGTTTACAGCTGTTTCATAATCATGTTAGTTATATAAGAGATATTACATTATCCTTCGCACGTATATAAAATTTACATATATGTACACACACACACACACACACACACACACATACACACACATACATACGCATTCATATATACGTGTTGAGAATTTAATTAACAGACTAATCTTCAGAACAGTTCGTGGTATTTCAAAACACCAACTATATATATATATATATATATTCAACAATATAAGGAATGGCGCTGGTAGCGGAGAAATTTTTCTAGAATTTTTTGCTACCCTTATATTTATATATATATATATGTGTGTGTGTGTGTGTGTGTGTGTGTGTGTGTGTGTGTGTGTGTGTGTGTGTGTGTGTATGTATTCACACTCGCACGCACACATACACACGCATTCATATAAATTATATTATATTCCTTGTTTCAGTCATTTTTTACTACGGCTATGCTTGAGCAACGCCTTGAAGGGTTTTAGTCGAACAAATCGACCCCAGGACTTATTGTTTTTACGCCTAGTACTTTATTCTATCGGTCGCTTTTGTTGAGTCGCTGTTACGGGGACGTAAACACACCAAAACTAGTTGTCAAGCGTTGATGGAGGTGAACAAACACAGACACTAAGACACGCGCGCGCGCACATATAATACATAAAAATATATGTATAGATAGATAGATAGATAGATAGATAGAGAGAGAGAGAGAGAGAGAGAGAGAGAGAGAGAGAGATACATGACAGGATTCTTTCAGTTTCCTCACAAAGCTTTGGCCGGTCCGAGGCTATAGAAGGCACTTGCTGAATGTATGTATGTACGTATGTATGTATGTATGTATGTATGTATGTATGTATGTATGTATGTATGTATGTATGTATGTATGTATGTATGTATGTATATTAGAAAAACACACCTTTTATTAATTCAATAATGAAAAATTAAATTATAACATTTAGAAAAATTACATCTTAAAGAAAGATTGAATATAAGATAAAACATATAACAATGATTAAGTAATGTGAAAAATAATAAATAAAACGTATATATTTGGTAGAATAACGACACGTGTTTCGTGGCTATATTTAAGAAATGATAATAGTAATAATAATAATAAAATCACTTCAATATAAATATAGCCACTCTTCGGGTTAAAGATAAAAATAATAAAATAATTAGATAAATTAATAAATATACGTAAATAATCTTGTAAATAATTATATATATATATATATATATATATAGAGAGAAGAGAGAGAGAAGAGAGAGAGAGAGAGAGAGAGAGAGAGAGAATGTGATATATATATATTCATTTATTACATATAACGTGTTATAAATATATGTATATATAAATTTATTACTTATAACCTGTTATACATACATATATATATATATATATATATATATATATATACACACATACATATGTATGTGTGTATGTATATGTACATACATACACACACACATACATGTGTGTGTGTAAACGACGAGGATGCCTTAACATAATGCGGCGGAAATATTATCAGAAATGAATGAACAACTGGTTATTAATATACCCATTTATTATATATCAGTTACTATGTTGTTGCAATGTTGAAAATGATTATAATGCAAGTCGTTTCAAAATACAAGAAATATACAACCTCGTCGGTTTGTTTGTGTCTACACAGCTTGTTTGTAGATGCAGTCGAATATTTGTCACTGATTCCATTGTGTATATTAATGTTTTTGTTTTTTGGTTTTTTCTTTTTCTATGAATGCTGGGGAGAAAGACATAATAAGACTGGTAAGTCTACATTTGTACGCTTCGGAGAAAAAAGATTACTCTTCGATCAGGCGGCGGCCAGCCGAAAAGAGATCGACTAATATTTGCTTGTGTAAATACACAAGCAAATATTAGTCGATCTCTTCTGCCAATTTAATTAGGTCAACTGAGAACTATAGGATTCTTCGTACTTAATCAGAATCGACCCGTGAATACTCTGAGAAGGTCTGAGAGGTGAACTCACAGATTAATATCTGTGAGATCAATAAGGTTAAGACAATAGACCAAGACTTTGCTTGACGATGTATAAAAATGTGGATTTGGCTTCACATCCTAGCTTAGCTTTACTGAGGCTCTTCACCACATACATACATACATACATACATACATACATACATACATACATACATACATACATACATACATACAAACACACACGTACGTGCGTGCGTGCGTGTATACAAACGAGTGGACAAACGAAAAAAAAGTGACGCACTCAATCGCATAGGCGCAGGAGTGGGTGTGTGGTAAGTAGCTTGCTAACCAACCACATGGTTCCGGGTTCAGTCCCACTGCGTGGCATCTTGGGCAAGTGTCTTCTGCTATAGCCTCGGGCTGACCAAAGCCTTGTGAGTGGATTTGGTAGACGGAAACTGAAAGAAGCCTGTCGTATATGTGTATATATGTATGTATGTATGTGTGTGTATATGTTTGTGTCTGTCTTTGTCCCTCTAGCATTGCTTGACAACCGATGCTGGTGTGTTTACGTCCCCGTCACTTAGCGGTTCGGCAAAAGAGACCGATAGAATAAGTACTGGGCTTACAAAGAATAAGTCCCGGGGTCGATTTGCTCGACTAAAGGCGGTGTTCCAGCATGGCCGCAGTCAAATGACTGAAACAAGTAAAAGAGTAAAGAGTATATATATTTAATAATAACTTGACTCGGCCCCACAAAACTTTAAATCATATGGATCTGAGTCAAACTGTTATTTATATATATATAATCCACACACACACACACACACTTGCGCGCGCGCGAGGAAATTACGTCACCGTACGATCAAGTTGATTCGTCTTCCGCTTGAATACTTTAGATATTTCGTGTCTCACAACAAAAGTTTATCCACAATAGGAAAACCAAGTGTAAATGCGACATACCGTTATGCCTAGGTCATTTCTTAATCAAACAGGTTTTCTCAATGGATGACGATTATTACGACGCACCCTTTCTATCATTTGTTGTTGTTTAACTGCACATCATCTCGACCTACGATCAAAGCTTTTCTAGACATGGCCGTGCTGGGTTTTTGTATATTAATTTAGGCGAACCTTCGGTATAGGTACACACGTGACTTTGTTTACATTTCTGAAGATAACAGAAACCCTTTTCTCCCACCCCTAACCCTAACCCCCCATATATAAAAAAAACAATTTCTTGAAATGTATCCGGTACTTACACCGGTACTTATACCGAAGTTACGCCTTAATTTATCTAATGTATCTTTATTAAGATCATTTAAGACAGTAAGATGTGATTTGAGGGTCATTTGGCTGCTATTTCGAGCGATCACATATTGAGAAGCTCCCTGTTTGTCCCATTACAAATCTTGTCATTGTTGACGAGGTGTTGGTATATATCAGTAATGGTTAGAGTGGTAATGTGAAAGTGGTGATAGGTGTAATTGCAATAGTTGTGGTGAAGATGGTGGTTGCGGTAACAGTGGCGATGGTGGTGGTGGGGTGTACAATAGTGGTGATGGCGCAGTGGTGGGGTGTACAATAGTGGTGATGGCGCAGTGGTGGTCGTGACGATGGTAGTGATATAGGCGGCGAGCTGGGCAGAAACGTTAGCACGCCGGGCGAAATGCTTAGCGGTATTTCAAATAAGTACCAGTTACGCACTGGGGTCGATGTAATCCTTGTTTGTCCCTTCTGTGTTTAGCCCCTTGTGGGTAGTAAAGAAATAGGTATTTCGTCTGCGTTACGTTGTGAATTCAAATTCCGCCGAGGTCGACTTTGCCTTTCATCCTTTCGGGGTCGATAAATTAAGTACCAGTTACGCACTGGGGTCGATGTAATCGACTTAATACCTGTCTGTCCTTGTTTGTCCCCTCTGTGTTTAGCTCCTTGTGGGTAATAAAGAAATAGGTAGTGATAGTTGTGACAATTGTTGGGGGCGGAAATGGTGGAATTGACAATAGTGACTGTAGAAGTCAACGGTAGGGGGATGACGGTGACGGAGGCGACGATGATGGCGATGGTAGTGATAATATGGCAGTAGTGACGGTGGTAATGATGGTGGTGGTTGCGGTGATAGTGGTGGAGCAGCAATCCTGGTGAAGACGACGGTGCTGATGAGGTAGTGATGGTGAAAGTGGCGAGGCTGGTGGAGGGCGATGGTGGTGGTGGTAGTAGTAGTAGTAGTAGTGGGATGTGTAAACTTTGATGTGGTTTTAGAGGCGTTTCCTAATGATATCTGTATCAGAGGTAAAACTTGTAATCCTTCCTCTTGACCCCAGGATATTCTTCGTGGACCAAATCTCTGCTCACCATTTACAATCACAATCTCGTAGATACACACGTCTGTTCTTTCTGACTCTTCTACCGCTACTATCGCGGCTTCTTGGAACTAGCAAATTACATGCTCCACCTCTCCTCTGTCTCCTGAATACAAGACACTCTTCCCTGCACCAACCCTACTCCACAGTCCTTAAAAACTCAACAAAAATATTTCTGCTCCCATTTCCACCCCCATCCAATAAGCAATCCCGTTTCCCTAACAGACTCAAATTGAACATCATCTGCATCGATTCCTCAATCTGGGGGAAGTAGACCTGTAAAAGTCACGGGTATTATGCCATTTTTACCGGTTATTTATTACTAATAGAGGGCACAAGGTCACGAAGATTTAAGCACGGTTATGTAGTTAAGAAGCTCGCTTTTCAGCAACGTGGTTCTGGCTTCAGTCCCACAGCGTGGCACTTTGGGCAAATGTCTTCTACTATAGCCCAGGTCCGACAATGGTTTCTGAGCGGATTTGGTAGAAGGAAACTGCAGAACCCATTGTGTGGGCGTGTCTTCAATTTCGTATTCCACCATCTAGTAAAAAGAAAAAAAACAGCCGATAGTGAAGACGCGTGGTTGGAATGTTCGATTCATAATCATAAAGTCGTTCGTTCAATCCCTAAACTGGTCAGTAACGTTGAATTTTCGAGCAAGACATTTCATTTCACGTTGCTCCAGTGGATTCAGCTGTAAATGGATACCAACAGAGGGACATTGCAGCCATTTTACCAGTAGAATATCCCGGATATTCTACTCGCGTGTTGATTCTGCCTTCTGAGAATTACATTAACTATACATGTTTCTGTGATATCTGCAGTCATTACAACCATGCGGGTGTGAACGCGTGCGTGCCTCTCTGTGTGTGTGCGCTCGCGCGCGCGCTGAAATCTGTGGAAACACAAGATCTCAAGGCGTAATACACTATACTGCTCACGGATGCGAACTGATATAGCTCTGCTATTGCTACTCGTAAGAGTGCCAAATGAGAAGGGCTTCAAACAAGGAGATACTATCTCTCCAAAAGCTTCACGATATGTCTAGAAATGGTCATTAAAAACAGTGACTGGACAAGTGGCGTGAACATCAACGGCGAGCTATTACTACACCACCGATTCACAGATCAGATACCTTCATACATACATACATACATACATACATACATACATACATACATACATACATACATACATACATACATACATACATACTATTTTTGTATGTGTCTATGTCCTTTGCTACAGGAGATAGAGTGGGACGACTGTTGTGCTGATTGTTGATGCATAATGAGACAGAAACACATGTCTATGATAGTCCTCTTATCATCTCCAGGCGGTAAGTCAAACCTTATCCTTAATGGCATGTCAACTTTGGAGAATACTTGATTCCTGAATTTATCTCTTGCTGGAAATAATAGTTAAATTAACTTTAAGCAAAATGTAACGGTCTTTGAAAAAGAAAAGAAAAAAGAAAAGAAACTTTGGATATTGTATTCCGGGGTGAATTGTTTGGAATAAAAGACATGCCTGGATATCTACATCTGGATAATGACAACAACAACAACAACAACAAAAGTAACAACAACAGCAGAAGGAACAGTAACAACGACAATAACAACAGCAACTACGACTGCAGCAGCAACAACAACCATAACAACAAAACAACATCAGCAGCAACCATAATAGCAAAACATCAGTTTTACAGTCTAAAATTGCTAGCTTTGGCGGTGAGTCTAGCTCTCTAGGGTTACTCAAAATTTAGGCAACGTATGAGCAACGTAATAGTCGGATACAAACCTCTGATGAATATCTCCCCACTGATCAAGTCAGTTGCACTATATAATATGACTGGGGAAAAATTCGATTGATTTACTTTTTTCTCCTGCTTAGATTTTGTAGCAGTTCATTAGACATTTCTATCTCGAGTCTTACTACTCTTAGGGCCAGTTACCTGTGTAGTAGGACCAACTCAGTAACGAGAAATAGATCATAGCGTATCAAGTGACTTGCCTCGAATTCTGAGTAGTAGTTTTTCCGCAGCAATCGTTCGATTTTATAGTTTTGGAACAGAAATTTCCATAGTTTCTCGCCAAAATATGGCCATAAATTTAGATGCACGTCACAATCAGTGCAGAAGCTGAGAGGAGTTCCTAAGAGGAGAGACGAAACTTTGATACTTGGTCGACTGCTCAAGCTAGAGTTAAATAGAATCACTTCGTCTACAATGAGCACAATATTCTCACTTCTCAAGGCAGCGAGCTGACAGAATCGTTAGCACACCGGGCGAAATGCTTAGCGGTATTTCGTCTGCCGTTACGTTCTGAGTTCAAATTCCGCCGAGGTCGACTTTGCCTTTCATCCTTTCGAGGTCGATAAATTAAGTACCAGTTACGCACTGGGGTCGATATAATCGACTTAATCCGTTTGTCTGTCCTTGTTTGTCCCCTCTGTGTCTAGCCCCTTGTGGGCAGTAAAGAAATAGGTATTTCGGCTGCCGCAACGTTCTCAGTTCAATTTCCGCCGAGGTCGATTTTGCCTTTCATCCTTTTGGGGTAAATTAAATAAGTACCAGTTACGCACTGGGGTCAATGTAATCGACTTAATTCCTTTGTCTGTCCTTGTTTGTCCTCTCTATGTTTAGCCCCTTGTGGGCAACAAAGAAATAAATATTCTCGCTTCTCCAAGCACGTACACATTCATATTAGAAATATATTCTTTATTCTTATTGCTTAAGCGTTACTCCCTTACTTACTGACATTAAATTTCGTAACATTTTACCTCATAACTCATTTTCTATTCATTTTTGTTTTATGCGACTAGCGATTCTGAATTCCTCATGCATTTTCCTATTATTTCAAACTATTTATGCCAAAGTGTAGCTAAGGAGGTGTCCTCTTTAAAACAATTAACAGTTTGCAATTTAGTTGAGAACTGAATTAGTGGTGAAGCTTGGAAGCTACTGCGATTGACGAAATGGTGGATTTAAGAATACATTCAACCACTACCGTGGTTGAATGATACATATATACATGCATACGCTCGCGCGCGCGCACACATACACACACACACACACACATGAATTATCTCCCTTCGACACTGACGTCATGGTTTTCTTTCTTGTTCCCAAAAAGTTTATTTACGCAACAAACATTTATATCGTTAAGTCTTTGGAACTATTAACGCTTTGCCAAAAGAACTGGTAATATAATAGTTAACCGATAAGTTATATCTGAAGAGAAAATGTACTTGTTATTTGATATGATCAGCAATAATGTAAACAGAGATTGGCTGTTCAAGTGTCAAAACAGATCGTGATTTCTTTGACAGCTTTGTGAAAATGCGTAGCCTAGCGGTTGGGGGCGTTGCACTCATGATCGCAAGATCGTGGTTTCGATTCCCAGACCGGATGAAGTGTTGTGTTTTTGAGCAAAACACTTCATTTCATATTGCTCTACTCACTCATCTGTAAACTAGTAACCGCGCGACGGACTGACGTCTCATTCAGGAGGTTTAAGATAGCTTAGCAGGGTATTTGTATATTTTGGTTAGGCTGATTTAGGCTGTGTATTGTTACCCATATTCAAAGCAAGTCCATTTAATGTTTTCTATGGAACCATTTATTTACATAAAAATATAGAGATTTATTGCCGAGCGTAAGCCGTATTACTGATTACCAACCAGTATTAAGTTATGCAAGTTGGCTAAAGAAATTAATATTCTCACTTCTCCAAGCACGTACACAGAACATTCTTAATTCTTACCACTTGCTTCCCATGAAGACGTAGTTATCTAATTCTTTCGTCTGTTTTTACGTTTTGAATTCAAATTTCGCCGAGGTCGACCTTGATGTACAGATTATTTAATTAATTTTTTTTTTTAACTAAACACTTTAAAACTTCCGATTCTGCTAGAATGTGTCACATAGAACAGGGTTTACTCTCGACGTTTTTGAGAAAATTTTGTATTTTAGAAGTTATACCGTCAGAAGTTACAGAGTGACAATGGACAAATTCGTGTTTGATAAGTGCCAATACACGAAACTCTCAGCTTTTGACTTACTCTCTAACTTCTGCCGATGATATATATATATACATACTACACATATTGGTAAAAAAATCTCATCACACAATCGAACCAATGAAAGAGCCTCTACCTGGTCGCTCGACAAGTTAAAAATAGTAGCCAAAGTATCCCCCTACCTAAATCACACGCCCATTGTATGTAATGTCCTAGATTATCCCTAAAAAGACAGTTTGCTGAAGGCTGGAATGTCTTTGATGATAGGTTTGCAGTATCAGGGTTGATTTGGGGCTAAATAACAACATTATGGTAAATTTCTATATTAACACCCACACGATTTACACTAAGAAAAAAAAAAAAATTGATTCTTTGCATGGAATCAAGTACCTCCTAATGTGCTGCAAATCCCTTATTTTGGTTCAGAAAAAATGAGATGGGGTGGTTCCCCACCCCCAATCCTAGAATTATTGGAATATTTTTTTTCGTTGAATGAATTCCTGTGACCTAATATTGCAAAATTAGATACTTAAGGCGAGCCTGGTAACTGATTGTTTTGGTGTCTTGTTATTTGTAACTTTGAAAAGTACAGAACAAGTTATTACTCCAGTAAAAGTATAGGACAAGTTATTACTTCTAGTAAAGTAAAGAATAAGAAATTTTTTACTTAAAATATTGCAGCTAAAATTAAAATTTGAATATTAAAACTTATTTTATTATAGTTTGCAAATAACACTATACTTATTTAAGTAGAATTTGCCTAATTTATTACCTTAAATACAGAAAAAAGTGACTAATTAGATAAACTTGGAAATTAGCTGAACAGTTTTGTACAATAAATTTAAATGATGAGAACTGTAAAGAGTGATGAATTAGAAAAACTGGCATTCTTTGCTGCAATATTTAAGTAAAAAGTTTCTTATTCTTTACTTTACTAGAAGTAATAGCTTGTCCTATACTTTTACAGGTGTAATAACTTGTCCTGTACTTTTCCAGGTTTATAATCTTAAGAATATTACTTTTCATGCTCGCATTTTTCCATGTATGTATGTATGTGTGTATGTATGTATGTATGTATGTATGTATGTATGTATGTATGTATGTATGTATGTATGTATGTATGTATGTATGTATGTATGTATGTATGTATGTATGTATGTATGTATGTATGTATGTATGTATGTATGTATGTATGTATGTATGTATGTATGTATGTATGTATGTATGTACGTACGTACGTACAGAGTGCGATGGGTAAATTGTCGCCATTTTATGCTTTTAATTTCGCATATGCGCCTTATTTGTTTTTGATTTTGTCAACTACACAGTACAGTAGAGTTAGTTGGGCACCGTCTCTGAGAAAAGCAGCACCATGACATAATTCACTATGCCAGAAATTTGGAAATGGCATTCTGTACTACTTGGCATTCACACTGATCCGAGGACATGTACTGAGAGTGATAAAAATCAAATATTTAGTCAACATCATGGTGTTTGGAGTAATCACTAGTGATGGCGACGTTATGCCTCCATTCATCTTCTCACACAGCCTCACACTCAACATGAAAGCCTACATCAACTACCTGGAGGAGGTAGTGCTGCCCTGGGTCAAGAGGGTGGCTGCTGAAAGACCCAATGTCTGGCAACCAGACTCTGCTCCATGCCACACAAACGAGTGAACCCAGTCATGGCTGTCAGACAGTTTCTGCGACCACATCATCCTTAGCATCAGGCCATGTAACTCCCCAGACCACAATACCCTTGATTATTATGTGTGGGGTGCAGTTGAGCAAGAGACCAACAAAACTCCTTGTAACACCAAAGATGAACTGAAACCAAAGATTATGACAGCATTCACCAAGGAAACCATCCAGAAGAGTTGCAATGGCAATTTTTTTTGTGTGTGTGTAGTTTCAGCTCATGCTAATGCACTGCCATTCAATTTATTGAATAAATTTACTTATTAGTCTTTCAAGATATTTTTATGCAATTTTGGTAAAAATATCTGTTAAAATGAGATGTCAGTGTTATTTTCATTTTTGCATAATTTAGACAATAGTTTATTCACCACACCCTCTGCACGTGCACACACACACACACACACACAGGGAAAAGCACCACTGATGCTATATTTCTGGTAAGACAGCTGCAGGAGAAATACCTTGCCAAAAATAAACCTCTGTACCTGGCTTTCGTTGACATGGAGAAAGCCTTTGACAGGGTGCCCTGATCCCTTATCTGATGGTCAATGAAGAAACTAGGGATGGATGAATAGCTAGTGAGAGCCGTGCAAGCCATGTACAGGGACACTGTCAGTAAGGTGAGGGTTGGCAACGAGTACAGTGAAGAATTTCGGGTAGAGGCAGGGGTCCACCAAGGTTCAGTCCTCAGCCCCCTCCTATTTATCATAGTCCTCCAGGCAATAACAGGAATTCAAGACAGGATGCCCATGGAAGCTCCTCTATGCTGATGACCTTGCTTTAATTGCTGAGTCACTATCAGAACTAGCGGAGAAGTTTCAGATGTGGAAGCAAGGATTATAATCAGAGGGCCTTAGAGTCAACCTAGCTAAAACCAAAGTCCTAATATGTAGGAAGGCAGACAAACCACAAATCCCTTCAGCCCTGCTCAATCTATAAAAAAGGCATAGGTAGAAACTTCATAAGATGTACCCAGTGTAAGCTATGGATACATAAGAGGTGCAGCAATGTCAAAGGAAGGCTAACTGGGAAGATAGTTTTTGTATGTGGCAAATGCTCAAGAGCAATAAACACTGAAAATGTGCAGAGTACAACTTACGCCACATTCCAGGAAGAAAAACTAGAAGTAGTTGGTAGCTTCTGTTACCTAGGTGACCAAGTCAGTAGCGGAGGAGGGTGTGCTGAAAGTGTAGCTGCTAGAATAAGATTAGCCTGGGCAAAGTTTAGAGAGCTCTTACCTCTGCTGGTGACAAAGGGTCTCTTGCTCAGAGTAAAAGGTAGACTGTATGACACATGTGTACGAACAGCCATGCTACATGGCAGTGAAACATGGGCCATGACTGCTGAGGACATGAGTAAGCTTGCAAGGAATGAAGCCACTATGCTCCGCTGAATGTGTAATGTCAGTGTGCATACTCAACAGAGTGTAAGTACTTTGAGAGAGAAGTTGGACCTAAGAAGCATCAGATGTAGTGTGCAAGAGAGACGACTTTGCTGGTATGGTCATGTGGGGAGAATGGATGAGGATAACTGTGTGAAAAAGTGCCATGCCCTAGCAGTTGAGGGAACCTATAGAAGAGTTAGACCCAGGAAGATCTGTGATGAGATGGTGAAGCACAACCTTAGAATATTAGGCCTCACCGAGGCAATGACTAGTGACCGAGACCTTTGGAAATATGTGGTGCTTGAGAAGACCCAGCAAGCCAAGTGAGACCATAACCCATGACCTATGCCAGAAGTGTAACCAGCCCACTTATGCATACCTTTCCTTCATTGGACACTAAACTCTGCTTGCGAAGACCTGTTGAAGTAAGTGAAATCAAAATCAAAATCAAATTCGATGACAGCGCCACATGACTGGCATTCGTGTGAGTGGAGCGCTAAGAGCACTATCCAAGCATGATCATTGCCAGAGCAGCTGACTGGCTTCCATGCCGGTGGCACATAAAAAGCACCATTCGAGTGGGATCATTACCAGCATCACCTTACTGGCACTTGTGCCAGTGGCACGTAAAAAAATATTCGAGAGAGGTTGTTGCCAGTGTCACTGGACTGGCTCTTGTGCAGGTGGCATGTAAAAACACCATTTGAGCATGGCTGTTGCCAGTACCGCCTGACTGGCCCTCGTACCAGTGGCATGTAAAAGCACCCACTACACTCTCGGAGTGGTTGGCATTAGGAAGGGCATCCAGCTGTAAACTCTGACAGATCAGATTGGAGCCTAGTGTAGCAATCTGGTTTGCCAATCCTCAGTCAAATCGTCCAACCCATGCCAGCATGGAAAACGGACATTAAACGATGATGATGATGATGAAACACATACATATGTAACAGACTTCCACACAGTTTCCATTTATGAAATCCCCTTACAAGGCTTTGATCAGCCTGGGACTATAATAGAAGACATTTGACCAAGGTGCCATGCAAAAGGACTGAACCTGAAACCATGTAGTTAGGAGGCAAACCCCTTGACCACATAGCCATACCTGGTACCAAATTGACAGATCCCAACTTACAGTGCTCTGAGCTCAAATCTCACTAAGGTTAATTTTGCCTTTCATCCATTCAGGGTAAATAAAAAAAAGTACTGAATCAGGGTAGTGGATTTGGTGGAGCACTGATGCCTTATCAACCATGCTGTATGAGTCTTACTTTCTTTCAGACATCATCAGTGACACAAAATCCCTGCCCAGGTTTGTATCTTAGAGAAAAATTTTCCGAGTGAAAAAGCTACGACCAAAGGGAGCCTTACATAGTCCTTAATAATTGTTTCAAATTTTGGCAAAAGGCTAGCAGTTGTTAATTACATCAACCCCAGTACTTCACCAGTACTTTATTTTATCAGCCTTGAAAGGATGAAATGCAAAGTTGACTTTGGCTGTATTTGAATTCAGAATGTAAAGAGATGGAAGAAATGCTGCCAAGCAGTTTCTCTGATGATGTTATGATTCTGCCAGCTTGTAGCCTTTAGAAAGTCCTTAATAATAAGGACGTGGATGGCCAAGTTTATACATGTCTTGTGGGTTTTAGGGTAGCAATAACTTGTTAGGGAGTGAGGAAGAAAGAATGGCTAAGGGAACAGTATTTGGAGTTATATTCTTCCAGATAATGATTGCAGTGGATGATAAGTGAAACACTTAAGCCCCTGTGTCAGTGCCACATACAAACACCCATGGTAATACCATATAAAAGTGCCCATGTTGGTGCCACATAAAAGCACTTATGCTGGTGCCACATAAGAGCACCCATGCTGATGCCACATAAAAGTGTACATGCCAGTGCCACATAAAAGCACCTAGCACATTTTGTAAAATGGTTGGCATTATGAAAGGAATCTAGCCATAGAAACAATGCCAAAACAGACAAATGGAGTCAGAGCAGCTCTTCAGCTGGTCAGCTCCTGTCAAACTATCCAACCCATGCCAGCATGGAAAACAAATGTTAAATGATGACAATGACGACGATTTGCTGAAATTTAAACTGTAACAGTATAATACACATAATTTTGAAAAATCAGCATCTAACAGTGTTTAGATTGCTTCAACTACCCAGAGAGGTGCCTGCATTGTTATAGCTTCAGTCACCCACATGCAGAGAGGAGAGAAAGACACCCCTCACAAGGTCACATTGCTTAGGTTAAAATGCATCTTTTTTTATTTGTTATTTCCTTATGCCTTTTTTCAATGTACGTATGCTACACACATTGTTTTATTGCATCATGTAACATTTCAGTGTTTCTTTAATGATAATGTGTATACATTAAGATGGTAAATCAAATATATGCTGTTAAAAATATCCTCTTCCCTTACAGAACTCCACATCATTTGAACCAAGGGTATCTTCTAGGTGTGCAGCAAGCCTGGATAACTTTTGTTACATTTATGGTGGGTTTATGACTAAGAAACATTACCAAATTTGTTAAAGCATCTTACTATGCCTACTTTGGTATGAAATTAGGGAGACCAGTATAAGTGAGCTCCTCATAAGGCCTGCTCAATTTGTGCTGAAGAATTAAAACAATGGACAAAATGAACAAAGAAGTCTATTTTGAGATTCCAGTATGGAAAGAGCCTAAAATATCATAGTGATGATTGCTACTTTTGCTCATGTAAGGTACAGGGACACAATTCAAAGTGTGGAAAAAACATTGTTTATGCAAATCTTCCATCTGCGTTGCAACCTGTTACCCATGCAAGACAAAAAAAATAATAACTCTTTTGAGACAGGAATGGGTATTGGTGATGATCTTGTGTCAGATGATGAAAGGTTATAGTCAGAGAGAGAGAGAGAGAGAGAGAGAGAAATCTTGCTATAGAGGAGGTACAAGGATACCCAGCCAAAGAGAGAAAGATCAGGAATGAAGACAGAAACAAGTGTGCTGTCACAAAGGAGATACATGGTTACCTACCCTGAGGGAAGTGCAGGAAAGGGAGAGTGGGAGACCAGATAGAGATGGTGGCAATGTGCCAGGCATACTCACAAGAGGCAGGGATCAGAGTATAAATGGGATGGCTGAGTAAAGGGAGAGAGATATAGAGTGTGGCAAATGCCAGAACATACCCTTGAGGTTCAAATGTCATAATGTAAGTGGCAGGATAGTGTATGAAGGAGGAAATATGAGGAAAAGAGATGTAGATTTGTTTCTTGGAGTAATGGCTCCCGATAACTCAGATAACTTGTCACATGCCAGCCTGGAAAGCAAATGTAAAAATGGTGATGAGACTGAAGGTCATGTTTAAAATGCTCTTTATCAGCCACCATCTCTTAGTTACAACCAAAAATTCCAGATGACTTTGAAGATGACCTAATAAAACAAAGATCCAGTGTTGGCAAATTCCAAACTGGAATGTCTTTAGCATCCATGGATTACAAGGTAAGTTAATGTGACTTAACCAAACTATAACTGAATAATAATATAATTCTATATTATCTGGCTGAGAACTGCTGTCAGAATGACTAATTGGTAGTTGTTGCGAACATTGCTGGTGAAATCAGATCTGGTACTTTTAAAAACAGAGTAGTTGGTGGTAACTGCTCTGGATGTGGAATTGGTGTCAACTTCAAAGAAAAAATCTGAAAACCTGTTGACATTGAGTAACAAGATGTAACCTTCCTAGATTGCTATTGCAACCAACACAAACATTGCAATATGAGCCATGTTGATTATCTCCTTAGACTAGAGTGTAATAACATGGAGAATACAGGATGTATATGTTACCCTTAAAAATTACAAAGTCTATTCAAGCAGAGCCAGCTAGTTATATCAAATACTAACAAATTTAGTTAATATCTGAAATAATTCATTATTTGAATGTTAATTAGGTCTCACTGAAAGTAGCAAGCTGGCAGAAACATTAAAACCGAGCAAAATGCTTAGCTGTATTTCATCTGTCTTTACACTCCAAGTTCAAAGGTTGAACTTGGAGTGTATAGGTTGACTTTGCCTTTAAACCTTTCTGGGTCAATAAGTACCAGTTGCATACTGGGGGTCGATTTAATTGACTGGCCCTGCTCCCCAAAAATTTCGAGCCTTGTGCCTAGAGTAGAAAAAAATTAGGTCTCACTCAGCCATAAACTCAAGAGGGATCGAAGTTTCAATGTAATTCATAAACCATTCTTCAGTACAGATTTTTTTACAGAAATAATTTTTGAAAAAACCATCACAAGTCTAGCCACCGCTATTAAAAAAAGGAACAAACCTAAAATCGCTTTGTTTAATATGTTTACCCAAGCTAGCATGGTTTAGATAGGAAGGAAAAAATTGAGGCAGGATTTATGCTTTTATGACCAGATACTTTACCAGTTGCCTACCCTTGTCAACATTTTATATATATATATATAATATATATATATATATATATATATATATATACATATATATTATATATACACATATATATATATACATACACATATATATTATATATACACATATATATATATATACACATATTATATATACACATATATATATATATATATACATACAACATATATATATATATACATATATATATACACACATATATATATATATACATACACATATATATATATACATACACACACATATATAATATATATATATATATATATAAATACATACACATATATATATATATATATAATAAATACTACACATATATATATATACACACACACATATATATATATATATACAACCACACACATATATATATATATATATATATATATATATATATATATATATACACATATATATATATATATATATATATATATATACACATATATATATATATATATATATATAATATACACATATATATATATATATATATACACATATATATATATATATATAGAACACTGCGGCCCCTCATCCCAGGGTCTCAGAGGCCCACACCTCCCACACTCTCAGGGTGGGCACCCTCAACGTTGGCACATTGAAAGGTAGGTCTGGCGAGATAGTCGAGATGCTTGAACGGAGACGTGTTGATGTATGTTGTATGCAAGAAATAAGGTGGAGAGGAGGATCTGCTAGGGTCCTCACAGGCAAGGAACACAGG
>NC_042998.1:146346053-146365915 GCF_006345805.1 Octopus sinensis | reverse complement strand
TTTGTTCCGGCGCTTTGTGTTCTGAGTTAAAATCCTGCCATACACTATGTGAGTCATATACTTAATTCGCCACCAAGTTTAACACCAGCATCTGGTGACTTGGATGTCTGTAATGGAGTCCGTTCTTTTGCATGCATTCAGACCAGGACTCTAGTTTGAGATTACCTTCCCTCCACCAGACGTGGGAGCTTTGTAAAGGGTCATGAGTACCGCCTCCCCTCTTGACTAAAATCTAGTCAAGGTTTTGAGATGCCTTAAACAAATTCTAAGTAGGCATTTCATTTTGATTTGGGTCAACCCCCTTTTTTCTACATTATCTCAATTCACTTAGCTGTCGGGAAATTGGTACCAAATCACTTGGGGATTCTACCCGCAATAGACAAGCGTCTTATCTCGGGTAAGATTTACCCCTCCTTCGCTTAACACCATGAAATAAAAGCTAGACATGACCATTAAATGCTCTTAAGCATTTGAAAGTACTCACATGTAGATGGAAATGTACCCTATGATGGCTCTTGTAATTAAGAACGCGTAATCAGTGAGTAAAATAAGGTGCAGACCTAGCTGTGTGGGCAAGAAGCTCGCTCTGCAACCATGCGTTTTCGAGTTCAGTCCCACTGCGTAGCACCTTAGCCTTGTGAGTGAAATTGGTAGATGTATGTATGTATGTAGTATGTATGTATGTATGTATGTATGTATGTATGTATGTCAAGACCCTGCCTCAGTAAAGCTGGACTCATGAGTCATCTTCGTAGTCATAAAACGAGACAGAAGAGTGACAACCTAGCCACTGGTGGTGGTGTAACACACCATACTAATCATATCTGTCGGGCATGTGGAAGAGAGTGTAATTCGGCAGGAGGACTTAAACGACATGCAAAGGTACATGAAGCCCAGTTACAACTACAGCCGGCTATTACCAGTAAAGGTCTTAGTTGCCAATTTTGTACAAGACATTGTAGATCTTTAGCTGGGCTAAAAAGTCACGTTCGATCACAGCACTAGTAACAGTTAAGCTTCGTGCAATGGCCATACTCGATAACGAGGGGGCAGCCATAATGTATGTATGTATGTATGTGTACGTACGTGTGTGAGTTTGTGTGTGTGTGTGTGTGTGTGTGTGTGTGTGTGTGTGTGTGTGTGTGTGTGTGCGTGTGCGTAAACCAGTATCAATTGTCAAACGGTGGTGGCTGGACATGCATGCGGTATTGGTTCACGTCCTCATAACAGTGATTCGGCAAAAGACACACACACAAACACACACACACACACACACAACACACACACACACACTAATATATATCAAATTTATTTGTTTCATACTTATTTAACAGATGAAATATTTCCCATCAAAACATTAATGTGTTTCCGGGCCAGTCAAAACGACACAGAAAATTTCCCGTCGATCTGCCATTCGCGCATATGAAAACGGTACCATGTTGTTTGTCCACGAGATTACTGAGACGCCTGGCCGTCTGAAATCACTTCGTTTGTCTTGCAAGAGTGATTCCGAGGCGACATGAGCAGACCTAATAATTCCTTTGTCTCCTTAAGCTGATAAAAATGAACGTCTTCTGAAGTCCGCTCGCTTACCAAGCACCCTTTTGGCTCCCACCTCAGACGGCTTCTTCACCCACCCTAAATTATCTACTAGAGCATTGTCGGAAATAACTGAGATATTTGCACGTACACGCGCGCGCCCGCACACGGACACACCCACACCCACCCACACACATACACACACTTAGTCACATAAACGCACTTAATCAGCGACCGTGAATGCTCACCTAGGTTTTCCCACCACGCATAGAACCGTATCTAAAATGGTTCTGTTGGCAGTTGTTTATGGTGTTAGTTAGAACCCAGATGAACTCTGATCGAACAGATGTATACATGAAAGCTTTCCAACAGTGGCTATCCCGACTTATTATAAATATGTAAGATATATATTTCTATTTAAAGAAAGAGAGATATATTTTTTATATTCGCAGGTCAGTTAGATTAACCTCGTAGAGCAATGATTCTCAGCCATTTTTTTTACCTATGGACCCGTGTGATTCCTATTTTACTCGACAGGAACCCCATGACCATTTAAAGTATCTTTTATTTTTATTTCTTTTAGTCATTACACAGCTGCCATGCTGGGGCACCGCCTTGAAGAACTTTTAGTCGAATGAATCGACTTAGTTTTTTTACTAAGTTATTCTTTCCGTCACTTTTGCCAAACCGCTAAGTTACGGGAATGCAAACACACCAACACCAGTTGTCAAGCGGTAGTAGGGGACAAACAGACACAAGGATACAACCATACTCTCTCTCGCTCTCTCTCTCTCTCTTTCTCTCTCTCTCTCTCTTTCTCTCTCTCTCTCTTTCTCTCTCTCTCTCTCTCTCTCTCACACACACACACACACAACACACACACACATACATATATATAAGGTACCACCTGAAGAGCAAGATAGGGCTGGAGAGGAGACACCTGTCGCGAAGAAAAGATGGAAGGATGTCGTGAGGAAGTTGGGAGTGACTGTCCCGGCTTAGTTTCGCCCATGGTGGGGGCGAGGTTTGGTCGCTGAATTTCCGGCCATTTTTGTGAAAGTGTGTTTGTGTTAATTTTTAATTTATATATATGATTCATCCAATTTTTAATTATAAACTCAGCTCATCTATATGTATGAAACGACCTGTATTGTCCTTCTATGTAAAATATATTTATAATCATAATAAAGAAAATTGGTGATTATCACACACTGAAGACGGGTAACTACTCAGAAACCTGGGTCTGTGTGTATCACGTAAGGCTAAGGATGGTAGCGATGACCTCCCTTCGCAAATACTAATTGGACGCAGTCAGTGTGTTGTTAGCCAGCTGGAGGAGATGTCTTCCTGGGGCTAAAAACAACAGTAACATCGTGCTCTATGGAACCGCTACATTTAGTTGGCAAATATATATATATATATAATATATATATATATATATATATATATATATATATATATAATGGTAAACGAAAGACGGTCTTCTTTCAATTTCCGTTTACCAAATCCACTCACAAGGCTTTGGTCGGTCTGAGGTTATAGTAGAAGCCACTTGCCCAAGATGCCACGCAGTGGGACCGAACACGGAACCATATGTTTGGGAAGCAAGCTTCTTACCACACAACCACGCCTGCACATAAATTTTAACAGCAAAAGCTTATATGGACCCCGGTTGAGATCACTTGTGTAAAGCATTGTTTCTGAAGATAGGGTTCCCGCCCAACGGATGAAATATGACAGTATTTTGGTCGGGTGCAAATTATTTCAAAATGAGGAATAAGTAACAAAAGGATAAAACTTGCAATAAAGTTTTAATTAAAACGTCTTTTGAATATTTACACGTATTGGCGCTGGCCTGACTATGTGGTAAGAAATTTGCTTCCCAACAACATGGTTTCGGGTTCAGTCCCACCGAGTGAACCTTCGGCAATTGTCTTCTAATATAGCTCCAGGCCGATCAAAGGCTTGTGAAGAGTGTTTTAGTTGTTGGAAACTGCAAGAAGCCCGTCGTATACATATACATACACACATATATGTATTATGTGTATATATACATGCATGTATGTGTGTGTGTGTGTCTGTCTGTCTGTCTGTGTGTTCGTGCTTGTGCTTGTCCCTCACTCCCGCTTGTCAGCTGATGTTTGTTTACGTCTACGTAATCTTGCGGTTCGGCAATAGAGAGCGATCGAAATAAAAACTAGACTTAAATAATAAGTATTGGGGTTGATTCGTTCGACTCAAACTTCGGTACCCCAGCATCACCGTAGTTCAATGCTTGAAGCAAGTGAATAAAATAGATGTATAGCTAGCTAAATAGATAGATATGGATGGTTTATTTTTCAAAAACTGCAGCTGGGAGTTTATCTCGTGACTCGAGTTTCATGGAACTGCGATCTATGGAAGAAATAAATTAACTACTAAATTAATTAGTATATTAATTAAGATGGTTATTAGAATAATTCTCTTCTAATGATTGTAGTTCAAAAATGACGAATGACGGAGTATATTTAGACACCACCGGCACTCCTCACATAAACTGCAGCCGTACACTTTGATAGGGTTCTCCTCGCTCTGTAACTGATGTCATTGTAGTATTTTAATGTAGTGTAGTCAAGTGGTTTGTGTGAAGGGTGATGGCGGTCGTGCCAGGCGATACTTTTGGTTTTGATCTATAATCCTGTATAAGGGACCGGGGGACGGCAAATTTAAAGGTTGCCTCGGTTTGGTACATACTCTAGCTACGTCACTGTCTGCAAACCCGTTTTCCGTTCACCCAGTCCCGCAAGGATATGGACGCGGTGATTCAGAACCCTGATAATGTGGCCGAAATATTGTAGTTTTATAGTTTTCGCCGTCAAACCATCGTCACCGGTCCCGTGTCTTCCAGCAAGACACTGAATTGTTTGTTCTATCGATCGCTGAACCAATCCGCTGCGCCAGCCTGTAACACATCCTCACAAATACCCTCATTCTTTTGGTGTCAATCACCTTTAAGTTACATGTTTCATACCCAAACGACACCACTGGCCGGACTAATGATTTCTTTTATTTTCTTTTTTTTTTTTTAAGTTTCAGTTTGATGTTTTGGTAAAGATAACAATAATAATATTATGATGAATACTAGTTAAGTGTTTCTTGAATAATATAAAGTCAGAAGCAAACAAGCAAACAGCCAATCAGAATCGAAATATTCAAGTGGAGAGGAAGAATGCCATAAGCAATTTTGATTTCAAGTATTTCCTTGAAGGAACTTTAACGATGTCAACTACAAACCTTATTTCATATAAAAATACATACATACATACATACATACATACATACATACATACATACATACATACATACATACATAATACATACATACATACGCACACACACACACACACACAGACATACACAGACACACACACACACACACACACACATCTTTTACCCTTTACTTGTTTCAGTCATTAAACTGCGGTCATGCTGGGGCACTATCTTGAAGAATTTCATGGAACAAATCGGCCTCAGTGCTATTTTTGTTTCTAAGCCTGTTATTTATTTTATTGTCACCCATTGCCAAACCGTTACGTTACAGGGACATAAACAATCCAACACCGGTTGTCTAGTGGTGATGAGGAGAAAATACAAACACATAGACAAACACACATAGATATATATACACACATGTATAATATACGACGGGAAAGCTTCGGTTGACCGAGGTTATTTAGTTACCCAAGGTCCGGCCCATCAAACTGAAACTGGACCTATATGGTTGAAAAGTAAACCTCTTACCACACAGTCACGATACATAAGTACATACATGCATATATGTATGTATGTATGTATGTATGTATGTATGTATGTATGTATGTATGTATGTATGTATGTATGTACGTATGTACGTATGTAAGTATGTATGTGCGTGTCCGTTTGTGTATTGTCACTACGAAAGAGATATGTGTACTTGTGTGAACTACTTCTAGAGCCAGTTATAAGTTCCGACTAATTCGGCTTGTCGAGCGGGCGTTAAATGCTAGGAGGCTCCACGTTCTCCGTTTGAGATCTTTCAAATAAAAGAAGGAGAATTAAAAAATAAAAACAAAAGAAAATAAAAATAAATAAAATAAAGGCTGTATTCTTACATTTACAGGTTTTTACTCCACTCCTTGTAGAAATTAAAAATATATTACATTAAAAGGAATGTCCTGTTGCATTTCATGATGGGAATGAAACAATAGTTTTCCTCATTATTTATAACATAGTTCAATCTATTTGGTAAATTACGCCCTTCGGTGTGAATTTCTTCAGGTTTCAAAACAAAGAAATACTCAATATCATTTTTAACTTTTCACAATTAAAAAACTGTTTTTCCGCTAAATAATGTTGCAATGATCTGCAAAAATGATAGTCAGATTAGTGTCAATCTTGAGATTATAGGCAATAAGTGGTCTTGCATTATAAGTAGATGTAACACACGCACTGTGTTGTAGTGTAGCATCTGTATGAGGATCAACAACGAAAGAGCGATTTTCAAGGCTTCAGTACAATTGACCGATGGTGGACGTTTTTTCTGCAAATTTTCGTGCAATGCTTTCAACGAACGACAATATTTCTCCACTTTAACAGTGTCGTTTGTTTAACACTTCATCAGAGACGATATACTTCCACACAAAGAGCATAACTTTTTTCGGATATAGTAATGGTTTGGCGATGGATTCCCCTTTTTTAATAGGTGCCAAACATTGTCATCAACCACAATTGAGAGTGTACCTTCATACACAGTCTCTCTCCGTTGTTAACTTCAGTAAGAGGTCAATAGATACAAAGAAAATCAAGATATAAATATTTGTACTGAAGCCTTGAAAATCGCTCTTTCGTTGTTGATCCTCATACAGATGCTACACTGCAACACAGTGCGTGTGTTGCATCTACTTATATTGGATCTATAATGTGTGTGTGTGTGTGTGTGGCCCTTTGGTATGTGGTTCAGCCCCACTGCGTGGCCCTTAGGCAGGTGTCTTCTAGGGCTGACCAAAGCCTTATGAGTGGATTTAGTTGACGGAAACTGAAAGAAGCCCGTCCTATATATATATTTATGTGTATGTTTTTATGACCGTGTTTGTTACCCCACCATCGCTTGACAACCGATGCTGGTGTGTTTACGCCCCCGTAACTTAACGGTTCGGCAAAAGAATACTAGGCTTACAAAGAATAAGTCCTGGGGTCGATTTCTTCGACTAAAAAACCCTGTAAGCTGGTGCTGAAAGAAGTTAAAGAATAAAAGAATATATATATATATATGAACCAGGCTTTAAAAATAAGCACAGGGGACGATTTTTCCGACTAAAACCTACAATGACTAAAACAACGAAAAAATGTTTTTAATTTACATACGTG
Source organism: Octopus sinensis (assembly GCF_006345805.1). Classification (NCBI taxonomy): domain Eukaryota; kingdom Metazoa; phylum Mollusca; class Cephalopoda; order Octopoda; family Octopodidae; genus Octopus; species Octopus sinensis. The sequence goes on along the minus strand of NC_042998.1, from coordinate 146,358,991 downwards.
CGCGCACGCACGCACACACACACACACACACACAAACACAAACAAACAAATTCACAAACATACGAAAATTTAAGCAGCAAAATCTGCTAATGACATTTCCCTTCATTTATATCTATCGAGTGGTTAGTTGCTTATTTGTTGGTTTCCTACTTGCGAATGGTACAGCGCTTTATTGACATATTTCGTACATGTAGGTCTCTTGTAAGTATTGCTCAAGTGACCTCGCTCTATCTCTAAGTCCAAGCAACGCAAAACAATTACAACAACAACAGCAACATATAAAACATTCTCTATGGCCTGTATTCATTTCAGGGAAATGTTAACAATTTAAATGTTCTGTTAAAAGGAAATAGAAATATTTCACTCAAGTAATTTTTATTTAAACAAAACTAACTTAGAATTATAGTTTTCTTAATAAGATAACGCCTTTCGTAATTGAAAAATATCTCTGTAACAGGATATACATGTGAATGTGTATATAGTGTGTGTGCGTGTATATATATATATATATATATAGTTAATCCAAACAAGAAAACACAAAAAAACACAACAACGCGAGGACGTGAAACAAATATAGTATTATTGGACGCTCGGGAAAGAAGGGAAGAAAGAGGGTTTAACGTTTCGAGCGGAGCTCTTCGTCGGAAACATAGGAGAAGGAAAGATCCAGAGAAGGGAAGACAAAGGGAAAAAATCGCCAACGGTACACACGAGGTCACATTTATATATATATATATATAATATATATATATATATATATATATATATATGAAAGTAAGTATGTATACATACATACGGGTTAATAAGGCTATCATTAGTTTCATGCCGAGAGAAATTCCTCAACAATTTTCAAGCCTATCACATGGAAGACAAGTACCAACGTTCCATGTGACAAGCTTGATAACAATTGAGAAATTCTTCTCGGCATGAAGCCAATGGTAGCCTTGTTAACCCACGAATAAAGAATATTTATCCACCAAAGCCGTGGTGGGCACTCATTTACACTGTCCGATATGTGTGTGTATATATATATATATATATATTATATATATATATTATATATATATATATATATACAGAGAGAGAAATAGAGAGAGGGAGGGAAACAGTTAAAAATCTTAGCTTCCATGCGTGTTGAATAATCGCTGTTTAAATAAAAGAAATTGATGTTTTAGTTAAACATCGATTATTCAACACGCATGGAAACTAAGTTTTTTAACTGCACTCTTCCTTCTCTCTATGTCTCCACATATATACATAACCGTCTTTGGCTCCGGTAAGTTAGAAGCATGTTGAATTGTGAACGAAAAAGCATGCTTTTTTTCTTTCTCTCTAACTATTTTGGAAAATATTTGAGTACTTTGAATTACGAATTGCTGTGGATGAATAATTTTTCTGCGACCAAAAATTCTTCAAGCTGGTGCCCCAGTATGGCCGCAGTCCAATGACTGAAACAAGTAAAAAGATTTTTAGAAAATAAAAAAGACCGAGGGGTTATTTTTAAAAAATTCAAGAAATTTGGCTGTTATTTCTAGCATGTGGAGATACCTTCTAGCTTTAACATCATGCGCTGGTTGACAATCGTTAAAAAAATTCTGAGGTCGTTACATTCGACTAAAAATTCTTCAAGTGGTGCCCCAGCATGGCCGCAGTCTAATAACTGCAACAATTAAAAGGAGAAAAACACGAAAAAATAATCGGAAAATATAACCGTGGGGCTTTTGTCATACACTTCACACACACCACACACACACACACACACACACACACACACATATATATATTAGGGTGTTCGAAAAGTAATTGAGTTTTTTCACTACTATGAAATATGAATCAACCAATCACATCAGAACCATGATCGAATGAGCGGAAACTGTCTAGAATAGTATATAATCTCTTCTGTCCAGCAGTGTGTCATTCATTGTTATTTCAGTTATTAACCCCAATGGAGGATAACTTTACGAAACATATTTGCCATTGCTTACTGAATGAGTTTCGAAAGAAAAGTACCTTTACAGAAGCAATGAAAAACATTTGTGAAGTGTATCCGGATGCAGTGAAAGCTCATACATGTCATCTGTCATTTAAAAGGTTTAAAGATGGCAATTGTGACATATCCGACAAGTCTCGCTCTGAAAAATGACCCAATCTGAATGACGACCTTTCGAATGAAACTATTGTATCGGATCCACGTCAAAGCACCAGAGATTTGGCGCAAAAATGTAATGTCATGTTCAACTATCCACATCCTCCATACTCACCTAACTTAGAACCTATCGATTTCCACCTGTTCCAATCACTAGAACATTTTATAAAAGGCAAAACATTCAGAAACAGAGAAGACTTTTTCAGAGAAAAAAAATAGGTTTCTTTGCACGTGTCATAAAAAAAGTTACTTTCCTGTTGGGTTGCAGTCGTTGAAAACGATGGCGATTACATTCTTGATTAAAACTATTCATATAAACGTACTTTACATTCATTTTTATATCCTTTCTGATAAAACACAATTTCTTTCCAAACACCGTAATAAATATATTTTATCTGTTTCAGTCATTAGACTGTATATATATATATGTTGGCGCATCGCTTTGAAGGATATTAGTCGAATGAATTGACTCAAGTACATTTTTAAGCCTTATTCTATCGGTCTCTACCGAACTTCTAGCTTAATTAAACGCAAACACATCAACACCGGTTGTCAGCAGGGAAGGGAAATCATAGGCACAGAGACACACGCACACGGATATACATACATACATACACACACACACACATACATACAAACATACATACATACATCATACATACATACATACATACATACATACATACATACATACATACATACATACATACATGCATGCATGCATGCATACATCATACATACATACATACATACATACATACATACATACATACATACATACATCTCCATATTTGTCGCCAGCTTTCTATCCACTTAGCCCCAAGATGTGGGCATAGAGATTATGGGCTTTGATAACGTAACCAAATTATTGCAGTTTTTGCCATCTGACCATCACCACCAACTTCCGTTCCACTCTCGTCTCCTCCACAACTGAATCGTTTATTCTACGGGCTGACCAACTAATCGGCAGTCCTGAGTTGAAGCACATCATCTCGAATTACACTCCCCGCCCCTTACACACACACATCACCCCACACTCCCAATCACTCAACAATTCCTTCTTGCTACCTTTGGCCTACAATAAGATCCTTGTCCTCTTTGTCTTTTCCACCTCTACTATAACGACTTCATCATCATCAACATCATCATGATCCCCTAGATATCACTGTCTCGAGTCCTAGGACACATAGACCCGGTTGCCTAGTTCCCATGGTGTATAAGTAAACGAGATCGCAACCCTAAACCTAACTCTGAATGGGACGCCAGCCCGTCGCTTGGTTACTCATTTACAGCTGAGTAGATTGGAGTGACTGAAATGAAGTATTTTTTCACTCAAGAACACAACCCTCCGCCAGGTCAGGGAATCGGAACTATGATTTTAGGATCGTGTGTGCAACGCCCTAACCACTAGGCCACGCGTCTTCACTACAACGGCTTCGGTAGTAGTAGTAGTAGCAGCAGCAGCAGTGGTGGTGGTGGTGGTGGTAGTAGTAGTAGTAGTAGTAGTGGTAGTGGTGGTGGTGGTGGTGGTGGTGGTGGTAGTAGTAGTGGTAGTAGTAGCAGCAGCAGCAGTAGTGATAGCGGTGGTAGTAGTGGTAGTAGCAGCAGCAGCAGTAGTGGTAGTAGAAGTAGTAGTAGTAGAAGTAGTAGTAGAAGTAGTAGTAGTAGCAGCAGCAGCAGCAGTAGTAGTAGGAGGAGGAGGAGGAGGAGGAGGAGGAGGTAGCAGTATGGTAGTAGTAGTAGTAGTAGTAGTTGCAGCAGCAACAGTAGTAGTAGTAGTAGTAGTAGTAGTTGCAGCAGCAACAGTAGTAGTAGTAGTAGTAGTAGTAGTGGTGGTGGTGGTGGTGGTGGTGGTGGTGGTGGTGGTGGTAGTAGTAGTAGTAGTAGTAGTAGTAGTAGTAGTAGTAGTAGTAGCAGTAGCAGTGGCTGTTGGTAGAGGGAGGGTGGTGACGGTGGCAGCGGTGATAATTACTTCCAGCTGTGTCCTTTTCTTCCGCTCGTCTCGTTTGTTACTGATCCCTTGCAACTCATCACGTGATCCCATACAGACTTTTCTGTTAGGATGCCAGCTGCTGTCAAAGGGGATAAGCAGGGCAGTGATGGCGGAGGGTGGCGGCGGAATATACAGAAGTAATCAGAGAAGGCCCACAAAAGAGCAGACTAATTAGAGAGAAGGGTCACAACTGAGAAAATGATTGGGTGGGGTTAGATAAGATATGCGAAGACAAAGTTTAAAAACGCAGAAAGGCTGAAGGAAATAAAAGGGATAAAAATGACAGAGAATGATAGGAAGATTGCGAGGATTAAATGATTTCTTAATAAAAGGAAGTGTTTCTTTAACAATGCACCAAGAGCTTATATTTTGAGGAAATAGGGAAATATAATTAGTGACGTTCATACCTTTCCAGAAGACATCAACAGCATATAATGAAAGGAAATGGTAGAAGCAGAATATCGAAAAGGAAACCGAATTCGCCGGAAGTTTATTTCTAAATGCAAAAAACGTATTGTTGAAAGAAGCTTTTGTTAATTGCAACAACGACCTACTATGAATATAGATATTAACTTTCATATTTTATTTCAATCATGGAGTTGCGGCCCTGTAGGAGCATCACATTGAAGTTTTTTGGGGTTTTTTTTTAGTTGAATGGATTGACCATATTATTTGTTTTTAAGCCTATTGGAATCTTTCGCATGGTTTAAGGTAAGAAGCTTGACATCATTTGAGGTAAGAAGCTTGGCATCATTTGAGGTAAGAAGCTTGCTTCCCCACCACATGGTTCCGGGTTCAGTCCCACAGCGTGACACCTTGGGCAAGTATCTTCTACGATAACCTCGGACCGATCAAACCCTTCTGAGTGGATTTAATAGACGGAATCTGAAAGAAGCCCGTCGTGTGTGTGTCTGTGTAACTATGTTTCTCCTCCATCACCGCTTGACAACCAGTGTTGGTGTTCTTATGTCCCTGTAACTTAGCGGTTCGACAAAAAGACACTGATAGAGTACTCTTACTCTTTTTACTCTTTTACTTGTTTCAGTCATTTGACTGCGGCCATGCTGGAGCACCGCCTTTAGTCGAGCAAATCGACCTCGGGACTTATTCTTTGTAAGCCCAGTACTTATTCTATCGGTATCTTTTTGCCGAACCGCTAAGTGACGGGGATGTAAACACACCAGCATCGGTTGTCAAGCGATGTTGGGGGACAAACACAGACACACAAACACATACACACACACACACACACACATATATACATATAAACGACAGGCTTCTTTCAGTTTCCGTCTACCAAATCTACTCACAAGGCATTGGTCGGCCCGGGGCTATAGCAGAAGACACTTGCCCAAGATGCCACGCAGTGGGACTGAACCCGGAATCATGTGGTTGGTTAGCAAGCTACTTACCACACAGCCACTTCTGCGCCTATACGTACCAGGTTTTTTTTAAGTATTGGCGTCGATTCATTTGACTAAAAGTTCCTCAAGGCGGTGCCCCAGCATGGCTGCAGTCAAATGACAAACATATATTCAAAAAAGAAACCAACGCTGTCAAGCAGTAGGGGTGGTAAACACACACACATACACGCGCGCGCGCATTGAGTTTCCGCCAAACAAATCCATTTATAAGGCCTGGGGCTATAGTAGAGAATATTTGCTCACAGTGTGACTGAACCCCAAGCCACATAGTTGCATAGCGAGCTTCTTAATCACACAGGCAGTCCTGTACCTATCATTTATTCTTTTAGAGATTTCAGTGAGTGGACAGCGGTCAGTCAATTTCAGTTAATTGTGCATCGCTGGATGTGTGACGAAAGGTTTCCAGACAAAAGATACTAAAATAATAATAATAATAATGCTAAAGTGAAGTCAGGGTGTGTATGCGTGTGAATTATTGGCAAAAATACGACCATCCCTAAATGTATACGAGAAGTTTTCTGATTTTTTGTAGAGAACTAACAAAATGTAGCATGAATTTGAACATTTGTGTTTGATATTATTTATTCGTTTTATAATGTCAAATTGAAAGTGGAAAAATGATTGTAAGCAATCAGTATTCAAAAATTGAAATTTTGTAAAAGAAAAGAATATTCACTTGTTTCAGTCATTAGCAGGGATGCCACTGATGGCTTTTTCCACCAAGATCTGGGCTTTTTGCCGAACTGCTAAGTTATGGGGACGTAAACACAATACCGGTATTGTCCTTACCTTCAAAACGCGGAGTAGATGAAACAGGGACAACTGATGAAGGGGAATATTTTTTATATTGCATGTCTCGTTTCTCCGTTTGCTTTTTCGTTGTTCGAAAAAAAGTTCGTTTTCTATGTTTTTGTGTTTATGTTTTCGTTTCTCATGTATATATGCATATAAAACTTAGATAAAACTTAGATATGTTTCGACCAGAGATTGGTCCAGGCCATGTCTAACTTAATAGCACCACCTGATAGGACTATTCGAATCCTGTTTAAGTCAAGTTTTGTTCAAGTAGTGAGTTCTTGTTGGGTGAGTTGTATCCAGTTTTGTTCAAGTAGTGAGTTCTTGTTGGGTGAGTTGTATCCAATTATGGGTGGCTTGTCTGGTATTCTTTGAAGGAATCTATCCAGACTCTGTTTGAAGTTGATGGGATCCTTTTCCTCTTTGATCTCCCTCGGGACAATGTTAAATAGGGCAGGGCCTGTTGAGGAAAAGAAATTATGTTGCAGTGTACATGTATGTTGTGATCTTGAATTTGGCAGGGGACGTATAGCCCGTGGTCCAAGTCTCAGATGAACCTTGAAGCTAATGTTTAGGTCGTTGGGCAAAGTTGGCGGTATATTTTCCACATCGTACAAATGATGTACCGCTCACGGCGACGCTGGAGGGAGTAAAGTTTCAAGGCTTTAAGGCGATCCCAATAGTCGAGAGCAGCCATGCCTTCATTTGTTTAGTGAGAGCCCTCTGGGGTGACTCAATTCTGGAGATGTTTTGTCTTGTGTGAGGAGACCACAGTGGGCAGCAGTATTCAAGGTGTGGCCGTACAAAGGATGAAAAAAGTGGTATGATGACACCTTGTTCTCTGGACCGGAAAGTTCTTAAGATCAGGAACTCATCTACGAGCTGTATCGACCTTCTTGTTGATGTGTGCGCTCCAACTGAGATCGTCATCAACAATTACACCCAGGTCTCTGATATTGTTAGAGGCTGTGAGCGGTTCCCTGAAGGAAGAGAGTATGGTTGTTTTAGTGAGGAATTTCTTCCAAAATGCATCAGCTCAAATTTTCCCTCATTCAGTTGCATTTTGTTTCTGTCTGCCCATTGACTCACAGCATATAGGTCAGACTGGAGTTGAGTTCGGTCTGCTTCTTCATTGACGATTTGCTGGAGCTTAGTGTCATCAGCGAATATTTTCACTTTGCAGTGATGTACGACACTGGAAAGGTCGTTTACATAAATTATGAAGAGTAGCGGACCAAAAACAGTTCCCTGGGGAACACCGCTGGTGACTTTTGCTGGGTTTGAGTGGACTCCATCAACTACATGTTGTGTTCTATTCGCTAGGAAATACTGAATCCAGTGTAGAACTTTTCCACGGATTCCAAAATTTGCCAATTTTGAGAGTAGGATGTATGGTCTACCCTGTCGAACGCTTTACTGAAGTCAAGGTATATGACGTCAGAGTTCGAACCTGTTCCCAAGGCTTTGAGTACATCTTCAATGTGGTGTAAGAGCTGTGTTAGACAGTTCCTGCCACAGCGAAAGCCATGTTGATTTGAATTTAGGAGTTTGTGGGTCTCCAGGAAGTCAGCTATCCTTGATCTTAACACTCTTTCAAACACTTTAATATTATATATAATATAATATATATATATATATATATATATATATATATATATATATATATATTTATATATGTATGTATGTAAAAAAAATACAAACTGGGACAAGAACGCAAAACATTTAGAAAACGATACAAAAAACACGAACGGGACATTCGAAGCCTTCAATCTTCAGTCAAGAAACGGATCATCCTCGCAATTTCGGCTGATTAATCTTGAGATTGCTCCAATCTGGCCAGACCCAACGAAAAACTAAGCTAAGCGCATTATATATATATATATACATATAATGTATATATGAATGTATTTGTTATGTTTGTCCCAACACCGCTTGGCAACCGGTGTTGGTGTGTTTACGTCCACGTAACTTTGCAGTTCAGCAAAAAAGAGACCGACTGAACAAGAATCAGGCTTTAAAATGACTATTGGGACCGATTTGTTGTTCGACTAAAATTCTTGAACGCAGTGCCCCAGCATGGCCGCAGTACAATGACTGAACTATATATATATAATATATATATATATATATATATATATATATATATATATATATATATATAGATATATATATATATAGAGAGAGAGAGAGAGAGAGTAGAGAGAGAGAGAGAGAGAGACAAACTGAGAAAGAGAGAGAGCAATGTAGTTTTTGATATACAAAAAGACGAGGTAGTCACAACTGGGAAGGCTTGGATCATTGGTCTGCTCCAGCAGCATTGATCTGGGGTTAAACAACCACAACCGCAAAAGTCAAACTAAGAAAAGGTAGAGATAAAAATTGTTATTACATTGTATTAACAAAAGAATAAAAAGAGAACATATATTTAAATGAGGTTGTCAATAAAAATCGTTTGATATTCAGAAATGAGGATAGCAAAAAAAAAAAAAAAGAACAGTTACAGAAGAAAGATCAGAACAACCTTAAAATTCCGACAGACATTAACAGAGAGCGACCGACGTAGTGAAATTTAAAACGTGATATTAACAGAGAAAATAGATTGACATGAAAAGAGACCGTATAGATGTGATATAGGAAAACCTACAACATACCGCTACATATGAAGACGGAGAGATATAGAGACTAAGAGATAGATTTAGAGATTAAATGTTAAAATAGAGGCAAAGGAAATATGTATACATACATACACACACATTAAGAGGAAAATAGATATGAAGAGATAGCAAGAAACAGAAAATAGACAGAAAGACAGACAGGTGTTAAATAAGACAGACGAGACGAACGAAGACACTCGAAGTTGACGTTAGAAGACAGGCATAACAGATTGATAGAAAGAAAGAAGAAAGAAAGAAGAAAGAAAGACAAGAAAGGTACAGAGTGTATAAATATAGAAGGGAGAGCAGAAAGAGAGGAACAGAGACAGGAGAAACAAAGAGAGATCAGAAAGAATGAGAGAGGGACTAAAGAGAGATTGAGCAGAGAAAGAACGTAAGCAGAAAGAGAAGAGCAGAGAGAGGAAGTAGAAAGAGAGAGGGATAAAACTGAGGGTGGGAAAGTAAAGAGAAAGAGCGCGAAAGAGAGAGACTGAAAACAGAGAGAGAGAGAAACAAGCTGGCCTACAAATCAGACCAAAAGATACACAGATGTTACCAGTTACAGGCATGAGCGTAAGGAGAGAGAAGAGGTCAACTCATTTACTACCATTCAACAACTTCCGAATTTCACAGACACACACACACACACACACAGCCACTACTACCCTATTATTTCAGCCCTCCATCATCATTGCATTATCACGTTTCAGCTGTGACTATTCCTCTATTGTTTTCTTTATCAAACTCTCTATTGCTTTTTCTTTTTGTACCCCTTTAAGGCAGGAGAGAAAAGTATTTGAAGAACTTGGTGCCTGTTTTTTTACCATACTGAATTTCCCTAATTGGTTCTTTAAGGAAGTCATTTTAAATTTGTCATTCACATAAGTCACCTACAACATAGAACAACATCTAACTATACAGAGAACAAATATACACAAAAACAGGTGTATAATCACCTCCGTCTGTAGATGTATAATGGTTACCAAAAAACAGTTAAGACTAACTAGCTGCACTTGAAGAAGAGATAATCTCAAGAATCAAGATACTCCAAAGTTGACATGTCGCTAAGGAAAGGGACAACAGGCTTATTAAACAAGGGAGTGGTTGTGTACACATGCTTCTGGCTTAATAGCCGTCATCAGTAATTGCCTGACCTTTTCTCTAGTAGTCAATGGACTTGGACTTATATATAAGGAAAAAAAATGAGTTGAACATATCTATGACCTTGAAAATTTTCATAGATTAAACAGATGAAATAAGAGAAACAACTCAGAGTGGCCGCTGGTATGTATCTCAATAATATAGACAATTACAGGCATGTCAGAGCTCACCGACAGATCACGTCTATCATGAAACGAAAATAATCTGAAATAAAAGATACAGGAAGAGGAGAAGCACACTATTGTCACTATGCCAATCTCCAACCCATAAAGTCGCTGCACTGTATTAACTTAGCTTTAAATATTCAGAAGACATCTACAAAACCTCCTGGATAGCATTACAGCATCTTAAGTCAGTACCTAGATCCTTTACAGAACGCTCGGGACTGGCAAGAAGGCAGAGCGGAGGAAGGGAAGAAAATAACCTCAAACTGGAGTCCTGACCCAAATATTAGCAATAGAATGGACTTCCCTAAAGTGTCATGTAGTAGTGGTAATTCGGGCAGTGGATTATATTTATCAACCAAGTAGGCTATGGATGGATTTGAATTCAGAATGCAAACAGCCAGAACAAATAACGTAAGCTGTTCGGTTCGGTGTTCTCACATTTCTGCCAATTCAGCATCCAAGATTGATGCTTATATATATATATATATATATATATATATATATAATATATATATATATATATATATATATATATATATATAAATTTCGTTTTCGTTCTGTATTCACATCCGTCTTGTGAGTTCATATTCCGTCTTCTACCAAGAAATCTAATGCTTACAGCTTAGTTTTTTCTTGGGGCTGGCCGAGTTGGAGCAAATATCAGAATTGAACAGCCGAAATTTGCTATGATGATCGGTGTCTGACTGAAGATTGAAGGCTTCGAATGATTTGTCGTGTTCCGTGTTCGTCCCTTCCTGTATTTCACGTTCATTATATATAAAAAACTTCATTCTTATATATATATATATATATATATTATATATATATATATATATATATATATATATATATATATATATATAATATATAACTATATATATATATATATATATATATAATATATATATATATATATATATATATATATCTATATATATATATATATATATATATATATATATATATAGAAACACATCGCGGTATTTGTTCTAATCACGCGATCTGAGATCAAATCACGCCAAGGTCACCGTTTTTTTTCATCCTTTCGAGTTTATTATTATTATATATATATATATATATATATATTATATAATATATATATATATATATATAATTATATATATATATATTATATATATATAATAAACTCGAAAGGATGAAAAAAAACGGTTGACCTTGGCGTGATTTGATCTCAGATCGCTGTGAATTAGAACAAATACCGCGAGGTGTTCTATCCGACACTCTAATGGCACTATTAATTCGCCACTAGATGACTGCCACTGTAGCACTAAGCCTGAGATCTGGATTTTATTTTCCTGTCTTCACTGTAGTCACTGACAGATCCCTAATAAGTAAATGAACAGACTGAGTAGTGAAGGACACGGAGTGTGTTAGAGTATCCATATTGTTTCTAATGTGAGAAACCACACTCCATATTAGAGTGATGACATGAGGGTGATCCTTAACACGGAGTATTGATTATATGGAATACATCGAGTCGTTCAACGGAGATCGCTTGACTGGCTATAATTAACGACCAAATTGCTTCAAATTTATTAAAGGTCCACATTTGACAGTGTAGTACTAAATTACTCTAAAAAGATGGAATGTCCACGGTTAGAAAGCCTTCGATAAATTTTTCTCAATAATAGCAGAAATAACGACAGCAGTAGCAACAGCTAACTATCTACGAGCTACAAAGTTGTTTGGTCAGGACTGACAGGGGTTACTCTAGTCATAACAACCCCTAATTATATAATCTAACGTCTATAACACCACCACCAATTCTAATGAAAGCATCTTGATAATCTATCCTTGTGATATTCCATCAAAGAACTAATTCTAACATCCCCCCACACACACACCTTGTGTCTGATTACTGTCACCAACTTGTGAAGGAAGACGAGAAATACATTTTCAATCTCGGGATCACAGCGCGTGATCGGGAATCCTCGTGACTCATGATGCATCATGGCAACAATGTGCACATGACTGGCTGGTTAGATTCTGATATTCAGAACAAGGAAAAGGAAACACTTTATGTTCTATAGATAATATTCATTATCAATTGCCACAAATTGTCAAATTAAAGATACAACTCGAACGCTCTACATCGGAATATTTTCCACATCATAGAAATGATATAGTGCTCACGGCGGCGTTGGAGGGAATCAAGTTTCAGCTTCTCAAGACGATCCCAATAATCGAGACTTGTCGTGCTATCTTGTGTGTGTGTGTGTGTGTGTGTGTGTGTGTGTGTGTGTGTGTGTTAATCTCTGGGGTGCTTCAATTTTCATTATAGTTTGTTTCGTAACGGGAGACCACAGCGGACAACAGTATTCAAGGTGAGGACAGGCGAAGGTGGCGAAAAGGAAGTAGGAGCATCTTTAGACCAGAAAGTCCTGAGAACCCAGGAGCACGCCTTGCGAATCAAGTCGACTTCCTTAATGAGGGTACTCTAGTTTAAGTTGTTGCCGACATTACTCCGAGTTCCTAAGCGGTGTTTGATGCCCGAGGGAAGAGCTTAAGTACAACTTCTTTATCGAAGTGGATTAATTCGAATTTATTTTCATTTAGTAGCAATATTGTTTTCACTCA
>NC_042998.1:146326053-146341053 GCF_006345805.1 Octopus sinensis | reverse complement strand
CGCACGAATGCACATCCACCCATTCACATACCCTTCAGGATGCTTTAGACTGCCTCTCACACACCCTTCAGACTGTCTGGACTCACTATTGACATTTCATCTATACACACGTGCTAAAATGCACATATATACACACACAAAGACGCACGTGCACACACACACTGCCACAGCCACCCATACATACATCTGTCGCTATAGCTGCTGATTTCTTATTACGATATTACACACACAATTACCACCACATGCACATATGCTACCGCGCACACGCACACAGACACACGCTATCATACACACACACACAGGTGATATGAAAAACTTAGTTCAATAAAAAGAAAAAAAGACTTTTCACTATCCAATCAAGACCACATCCACCACCACCATCTCTCTCTCTCTCTCTCTCTCTCTTTCTCTCTTTCTTTCTCTCTCCTCTCTCTCTCTCTCTCTCTCTCTCTCTCTCTCTCTCTCTCTCTCTCTCTCTCTCTGCATTTCTTTAACCTCACCATCAGAACCATACTCCTCTACTCAAATTATTTCTAACTGTCCATCTCTATATCACTACCTTCAACTAAGGAAAAGAAGGAAGGAAAATATCGCCAATGATCCACGTGCGATTACATTTTTGAAGTAACTGGAAGCAGGAAGACAAGGACAAAGTGCTTTCTGGGATAGGATGCACACACACACTTAATACCACGCGCACACACACATGCTATCACACATACACGCATGCTACCATACACACACACAGTTAATACCACACACCGCATATACACACACGCTACCACGCACGCACGCACACACACGGAGTTACTTCCACACACACATGCTACCATACATGCAAACGCTATCGCACACACACATACACACACACACGCCACCATACACACACACATACCGACCATCTTCACACTCTCCTGTCCCAGAAAGCATTTTTTTCCTTGCTCTACTTCTGGTAACTTCAAAAATGTAACCGTACGTGGATTATTGGCGATTTTTTCCTTCCTTCTTTTCCCTTTGGACTTTCCTGTTTTTCCTGTTTCCGAAGAAGCGCTATGCTCGAAACGTAAAACAACTACCTTTTTCCTTCTCCGAGCGTCATATTAATACTTTGCTTGTCCTCACGTTTGTTTGGTTTTTTTTTTGTTTTTTACTCCCCCGTTTGTTTTCTGTTTTTCGAATTAATTATATATATAGAGAGAGAGGGAGTGAGAGATAAGGGGAGGTAGGGAGAGGGGAGGAGATGAGAGATCTTTCTTGGATGCTAGTGAAGTGTCAGTAATTGTATATCAACAGAAAACACGCTATGACATGTTTTAGTCTGGCGGGTGATACACATGTGGAAACCTGCTTATGCTGGATAATGCCAATATATAGATAAAGAGGGGAAAGAGAGTGCAACCTCGTTATATTCCTTTTTCTACGATTAATGCTCTACTCTTAATTCTTATACTTTTTGCTTGTTTCACTTATTCCGCTGCGACCATACTGGTGTACTGCCTTTGAATAAATTGATTCCAGTACTTAAATTTGGTACTTATTCTATCGGTGTCTTTTGCCGAACCGCTAATTACAAACCAACACCGATTATCACACGGTGGGGGTGGACACACAAACACAAACATATATACAACGGCTTCTACAGAGTTTCCGTCTACAAGATTCACTCACGAGGAATTGCCCAAAGTACCGCAAAATCACACAGTTGCAAAGCTACCGTCTTGACCACACTGACATGTCTGAGCCGATTAATTTTTTTTTCTCCAGCCCAAGGACTCAAAGCCAGTAACCCAGTTTCCATGGCGTATAAGTGATGCTAGTCGCAGTGTTTAAGGCCAGCAATTTTGAGAGGAGGGAGCAAGTCGACTACATCGCCCCCTCTAATTGACTAGTACTTTATTTAATCGACTCCAAAAGGATGAATGGCAGAGGCAACCTTGGCGGAATTTGAACACAGAACGTAAAAAACATGTAAAACTGTCGCTAAGCATGTTGCCTGACGTGCTCACAATTCTGCCAGTTCGCCGCTTTCAGTTATTAATTAGTTTGTAATTATTAATTTCGTGATTAAGCTTTTCAATAAGGAAAGAAAGACGCTCAGTGCATTCACTTACTGAATAAGTTTCAATGTAGTGAATGCACCAGTTGAGTTCATTTCCCACCCATGGAGTCCAACAGTCAAGACTCATATCTACAAAGACTTCTTCAACTCTCAACGAACCATAACTCACCATATTTAATTTCTTTTCTTAAAATGTAAATGCTTAAGGAGTTCATTTTGGATAATTTTATTTATTGAAATGAATTTGTATTATGGAACTTTATTTTTTTCTTTTTAGAGAATAAAGCAGCGAGCTGGTACAATCGTTAACACGCCGGATAAAATGTTTAACAGTGTTTCTTACCGGCTCTTTACGTTCTAAGTTCATATGCCACCGAGGTCAACTGTATCTTTCATCCTTTCTGGGTCGATCAAATAAAATACCAGTTGAGCACTAGTATTCGAATTATCTCTCCCCACTACAAACTGCTGCCTTTGTGCCAAAATTTGAAACTATTGTTATGTAGCAGAACTGTTAGAGCATCGGAGAAATGATGCTTTGCAATATTTATTCCGGTTCTAAGTTCAAATCCCACCGTGGTTAACTTTGCCTTTCATCCTCTCGAGAACGATAAAATAAAGTGTAATCGACTAGCTCTTTCCTCCAAATTTCATTTCCCTATATGAGAAACAATTTGGCAGACTCATTCGCACGCCGGAAAATATAGTTTGCAATATTTCTTCCCAGCATTTTACGTTCTGGATTAAAGCCAGCCGAGGTCAACTTTGCATTGCATCCCTCTAGGGTGATTAAAAGATTGTGCTAGTCACGTACTGGAAACGATGGCTATCGACTAACCCCTCCCCTCAAAACTGTGTTAGTCTTGTTCTTATACAATATTATTGCTTCTGATTTAAGCAGAAGGCCAGAGAGTTTTGAGGGGAGGGGGTTAGTCGTCATCATTGATGCGGTTAATTTTTTCGATTTTGAAGAGATGAAAGGCAAAAATTGACCTTGGCGGGATTTGAACACGAAATATAAAGAGCAGCATATTACGAAACATTTTCGCGACTCTTAATAATCCTTTCTATTATAGGTACAAGGCCTGAAATTTGGTGGGGGGAGGGCTAGTTGATTATATCGACTCCAGTGCTGAGCTAGTACTTACTTTATCGACCTTGAAAGGATGAAAAGCAAAGTCGACCTCGGCATAATCTGAACTCAGAACGTAAAGACGGACGAAATACCTATTTCTTTACTACCCACAAGGGACTAAACACAGAGAGGACAAACAAGGACAGACAAACGGATTAAATCGGTTATATCGACTCTAGTGCGTGACTGGTACTTAATTTGTCGACCCCGAAAGGATGAAAGGCAAAGTCGACCTCGGCGGAATTTGAACTCAGAACGTTACGGCAGACGAAATACGGCTACGCATTTCGCCCGGCCTGCTAACGTTTCTGCCAGCCCGCCGCCAGCGACTCTTAATAATAAAAACAGAAAACTTCGCGGTATTTCTTTTCGTTTTTACGCTCTGGGTTCAAATTCTACCTGGGTCTTCTTTGCTTTTCAGCCTTTCAATGTTGCTAAACTAAAATATGGACTAAACCCTCTCTCAAACTTGTAGGCTTTATACTGAAATCTGAAACCGTTATAACCATTATTATTGATAAAATACAGTCCCCCCTCGCTCAAAATTGCTGACCTTGTGTTTAAATTGGAAACTATTAACCAGATGACAATTTTTTTTAATGATGAAAGGAATTACTAATAACTAAAATAAAGTTCTTAGACACGAAACATATATAGAGAAAAAATAGTGGAGTTTATTTTTTGCAGTCAACGTTCTGTCAGTGAGCACTTACGTCGCGCATCTTTTTTATGTGTGGTAGACCTGTGTTGTTCGGCTAGTGATCAACATGTACCTCCAATATGGGTTGGGCGAAATAATATGAAGGGAAAAGAAACACCGGCCTAGTAAGTAGTTCGTTGTCACAGTAAGTGCAACCATGCAATAGTATCATGAGACGTAAAAGATCATGCGAAGAAGGAAAAACAGAAACTATTGACGATTTTAATGACACTCCTATAGAATAAAAAAGGAAATAGAAAACATTTCACAGCTATTGTAGCATCAGTGTCAGACGGGAGGATCTCCACACAGAAATAATGGCGTAGATTAGTTCGCAGTTTATTATATTGACTCACTCGAGTGGTAACATTTTGTTTTTGTTTTTTTGTTTTCTGGAGATAGGGGCAGGGCCCATGACCTATTTAGGTGTTCGAGGTTGGTGAGTGTGATGTCGTTAATGTTCCATTTAAGCTATTGCATGTCAACACAAGTAGGAAAGACGAACAAGGATAAGATTCCAGTGGGCACGGCACTTTGAGTAAGTGCCTTCTAGTATAGTCCGGGCAGACCAATGCCTTGTGAATGAATTTGGAAGACAAAAACTGTGTGGAAACCCTTCGTATATACAAGTATATATACAGAGTGTTCGGGCTAAATTTGACAGCTTGCGTAAAAGAAAAAGAAACCAAATAGCCCATCCAAAAATAAAGTACAGTAAAATTTCAAAAGATATCAACTAGATTATGGCTAGGAGATAATAGCTTAATCAAAGTAGCCGCTCTCAGCTTCCACCACAGCCTCATGACGGCTCCGGTAACCGGGGCATACGTTCTTCACTGTATCCCCGGGAAGATCTTCGAACGCCTCCTTGATCTTGGCCATCAGCTCGGCTTGGTGTTGCAGGCAGAGCGGTTGGTATCTTTCTTAACTGCACTCCACACATAGTTATCCATGGGATTTCAATCAGAGGAATTAGGAGGCCAGAAATTGGGGCTGGTGAAGCCATTGACATTCTCCGACAACCACATCTGACTCTTTTGGGTGGGTGTGTGTTGGGTGGGTGTGAGATATTTAATTTGTTTTAAAGCTTCAACGAAAATATTGATGCTGATAGTGATGAATCTCCGCTGTTTGATGAGGAGGATTTTAGTTGTTCGAAAACTGAATTACCTGCGCCTGGACTAACATAAAAGTAGCTGAGTATTCCGCAGTAGGGATCTAGTGTTCCTCACTCGCAAAATGGGCCCCACTTAATTTTGCTCAGATTGCTTTCAATTTTGGTGTATCGATGCAACTCTGAAGGAGCCGAATCCTGCCGCCACACATAGGGTCTTCTTACAGCAACTGTATCCAGCTAGAGTTTGACCACAGTCTCCAGCAGCTTCATATACCCATCTGAACTGAGTCGAAGGCCCTGTTCAAAGATGTGGGGCGGCATGACGTCACCCTCCCTGGAGAGACACCCAAAGAGCATCACAGTTTGGGGGAGACTTGGCTTTCATGATGTCCATGTCATGTCTTACAGCCTTTACAGTGATCACAGAGCACTAAGCAGCAGTCATAGTGCTGCTTTTGATACCATTTTGATATCAGCTCGAATCATCACGACACAAGTAACTCTTTTCCATTGTTCAAGTAGCTTCCAGTCTTCCATGTCAGCTAACTTTTTCTCAACAACAACTTTAATCCTTATGCTTTCCAACGCCGTTAACTGTTCACCAATGCATCAAGCTGTTATTAAAAGTTAGGAGATATAAAAGTCGTCAAATTTATCCCAAACACTTTACATAAGGCTGTGTGTTTGACTTTGTGTTTGTTAGTTTGTTCCCAACGTGTGTGTCTGTGTATGCGCGAGCGCGTTTTATGTCAAGTTATAAATAAAAACAATTTAACATTAAATTGAAGGATTACTCACTACTTTTTCAATGCGTGTTTAATAAACTTTTAGAAGGAAAATGTTGATCGTGACTTCGAAGTTTCGGCTTGACCTCGTCAGACTGTTTGACACGAAGGCAAGTAAGCCGAAAATTCCGAAAATTCCATGTTACTATAAAACTTTGCCTTCTAAATTGTATATATATATATATATATATATATATATATAATATATATATATATATATATATATATATATTATATCACGCGCGCACGCCACACTCACACACACACACACACACACACACCACACACACACACACATGAATATATATATGCATATGAATTTTATGCATAACTCCTAAGAGTCTACGTTCTCCTTATTCTTTAAATATATAAATATATGAACCACGTTTTAAATGGTTACCTTACAGTACTTTCACTGGATTTATGATCCCTTTATGAAGTTTATTACCTTTACTTGATTATGTGTGTGTGTTTGTGTGTGTAAATTTCATCCGAGTGTTAACCCTGGAATTTACTTTATTATGCTCATCAACGTGTACAGGCTATCAGACAATACTTAAAATCGGTGGCTTATCGTTTTACAGATCAAACTTATGAAAATCCACAAATATCCGTAGAGCTTACATAATTATTCACAAGGAAAATGGAGTGAGCAAATTGTTTTATTACATAACTTTACAATTGTTTCATCGATATTCGGTCTCAAGGTTATTGCTATATTGTATAATATATGCAACTAAGATTCCTGAGGTATCATTATACTGATATAATCGAACGTAGACTCTCAGGAATTATGCATAAAATTCATATATATATTCAATATGTGACCGCGTGTGTATCGTTGGCGATTTTTTTTCCTCCGTCTTCCCTTCCTTGGATCTTTCCTTTTCCTATGTTTCTGACGAAGAGCTCCGCTCGAAACGTTAAATCCTCCTTCTTTCTTTCCTTTCCTGAGCGTCCAATAACACTATACTTGTTCCACGTCCTCGCGTTGTTGTGTTTTCTTTTTGTGTTTTCATTTTGGATTAACTATATATATATATATATATATATATATATATATATATATATATATTAGCGATGGAACTCGAAATAGGTAAAGTTATAAATAACATCTTTTTTCACATCTTTATCTAATAGTATAAACATTTGGTAAAAAAAAAAAGACCCTTGGATGAAAAAGATCGAAGACTACCCGTGGTACTCGGAACCACGCTACTATTTGTAGCTTTATCTACTTCCATCATTAATCTCCTGCAGACATCATGCTCATGGGAAAAGAGGATACTCACCATTGGAATACCTCTGATCATAGATCTGCTCGATCAGGACTAACTTAGGTGGGTAGGTGAGTGGGTGGGAATAGACAATAATAGCAACAATAATCTCGTGAATCGATCCTTCCAGTGGAAAAGCAGACTGAAGAGTATACTGGCGGATAAAGTAGAATAAAATATTCGGAAAAACTGACTTAAGCAGCACAACTGACGTAAGCACAAACAAATTACGCGATAGCATCACGGGATATGGAATTCACGTGACACAGCAAAAAAAAAAAAGCTAGTGACTTTATTGGACACTCCTCCAGAAAAAGGAAATAGGAATGACATTTTCACAGTTTTTGTAACATCAGTTTCGACTTTCACAAGACAGTGGGGACATCTGACATTATTTTCGTTTTGGTTTTTGATTCATATCTAACTGCGGCCTTTCACTAAGTAATTTTAATTCAGTTTTTACTTGTAAATACATTATAACCCACGTTAGTGGTTGTGTGTGTGTGTGGTGTGTGTGGTGTGTGTGTGTGTGGTGTGTGGTGTGGTGTGTGTGTGTGTGTGTGTGTGTCTGTCTGTCTGTCTGTCTGTCTGTGTGTGTTGGGTGTGTGCTGGGTGGGTGTGTGTTGGGTGGGTGTGAGATATTTAATTTGTTTTAAAGCTTCAACGAAAATATTGATGCTGATAGTGATGAATCTCCGCTGTTTGATGAGGAGGATTTTAGTTGTTCGAAAACTGAATTACCTGCGCCTGGACTAACATAAAAGTAGCTGAGTATTCCGCAGTAGGGATCTAGTGTTCCTCACTCGCAAAATGGGCCCCACTTAATTTTGCTCAGATTGCTTTCAATTTTGGTGTATCGATGCAACTCTGAATTTTGATTTCGATCAACCAATTACTTTATCTCGTTAATTAAAGAATCTGATGTTATTTGGAATTAAATTTGGGAAATTTGAGTAATTTTAGCCAATCAACAGACAACGTGGCATTAGTAGCTTGTTACAATGACAACTGCACGATGTGTTGTGGTTCACTGTTGTCTGTACCACTGTTATCTATGTTGATTTTTCACATTTGATTCTTCACGCCACGAGATTCTTTTCGCCCGCGTGTTTTGTTTTAATTTGTCTATATGTTAGTATATTACATATTTTTCTGTGCTTCTGTGTTAGTATCTTTCTGTGCTTTTTCTGTGAGTTAGTATTTTTACATATTTTTCATTTCATTTTGGGTCTCAGCTGCATTTATGATTTCACTAGGCTAATTCTATTCATAAAGATTTAAATTAGGAGTATATCTGAAACCGGTGGCTTCACATTGCAACGGCTTAACTGAAATTTAGCCCACGTAACAGGAACTGAGATGGATATCATGAAACAGAGAAACTGTGGATGATACAGATGATTTGACATTATTTTTGAATTCTGCATGCAAAAACATATGAAATACAAGTATTCTTTTCCTTGGGACAAATTCTTTGTTGACCAGTGTTATTCTTATCGTAGTTTACAAATCCAAGCATGAAAACGTTAATCAACTTAGGAGTTTTTGGAGACAGATGCCACCTTTTCGTGCGCGCGCGCACGCACACACACAGCACACATACATGCACTTATATATTAATGATGTACATAAATACATGACAGGTATACATAATACTGAAGTACGCATAAAGTAAACACATGCAGGCAAATATATTAATATAACAAATTTTTAAAAATGATAAAGCATACAATCAATGAAGAGACAAAAGGAACAGTAAGATGATACATGTTGATTTTATTAGGTATTTCTGTTTATTTAGAATCCACAATGAAATTAGGTTTCTCTGTTTATTTAGAAACCTACAATGAAATTAGGTATTTCTGTTTATTTAGAAACCTACAATGAACAGGTCAGACGCTAAACTATAAATTTCACAGGGCACAACCTTAAAGTTGACACCGTTCCGCTAAACGCAGAAAACTTCTGTCTCGCTATTGGCTAAAATACCCAGTTTTTTTCGATTTTTAAACCTCGGTAGCCTTTTTCTCCAATTTTTTTTTTCTCCACAATATCACACCTTCAAAGCAATGAGACGAAGTATAGATTATTATAGCTGATATTCAGATTTTTTACTTCTTTTAAAAAAATGAATATTTTGTGAATGAAAAAAAAAACTAGATCCCACAGTAGGTGCAGGCATGACTGTGTGGCTAAAAAGATCGATTTGCAACCGCAAGCACGTGGCTTCGGGTTCAGTAACACTGAGCAGCACTTTAGGCAGGTGTCTTCTACCATAGCCCGGGACCGACTAATGCCTTGTGAGTGAATTTGGTAGAAGGAAACTATGTGGAAGACGTCGTGTGTTTTTGTATATGTGCGTATGTACATGTTTTTGTATCTGTATTTGTCCCACAACCACCATGTCACAACCGGTGTAGGTTTGTTTACATCCCCATAACTAAGTAGTTTGTCCAAAGAGAACCGATTGAATAGGTACCAAGCTTTAAAAATAAGTACTGGGATCTTTGTTCGACTAAGCCCTTCAAGGTAGTACCCCAGCATGACCATTGTCCAATGATTGAGACAGTGGCCATGTAAAAGACAAAATATCTGAATACCATACTAAATGTGTGTGTGTGTGTGTGTGTGTGTGTGTGTGTGTGTGTGTGTGTGTGTGTGTGTGTATCGTTGAAAGACATGATGCTGTAGTTTCCGAATGTATATACATTGGTGAATGTTATGTTGTGGTGTGCATATACACCGTTGAAAGGTATGAATTCTGTGCCAAAAATAGCAGCATCATTTCTATACATTCAGTATGATACAAAAATAGAGACTTTAATTTAATGCTGCTTGAATTACGTACATCGAACTTTATTCAGCCATGCAAGCTCTCCGCAATATCAATGAATGTCTTACTGACTGTTCATCTTATTTCAGAGGAGACACATTTCGTTTAAGCATGTGACTACCAAGTACACATCATTGACAAGGGCCAAGATGACCGAAACGGGTTTGACAGTCTCATGAGTCACTTGCTGGGTTGGAGTTCGCCCCATTCCGATATATTTTGTGCTTTTAACACATTTTTATGAAGAGATTTTCTCTCTGATAAAAACTAAAGCATTATGCCCTCCAACGATGTATATACATTAAATATGATATTTAATGTATGATACACAGTTTGTTATATAAATCATCGTTTTAACGTCTACTTTCCAAAGCTTGTATGGGTCACAGAAAATCTATTGAGGCAAATATATTACAGTTGGATATTCTTCCTATAAATAATCCTCATCTGTATCTAAGTTAAGTAATACTTCTCATAGTCATTAATACCAACTATCTAGAAGAGCTTGAGCAGTACATGGGCACTGCCTCTTCCTCTAGATCAGTGGTACTCGACCGGTTTTTACCCATGGACCTTATGTTACTGTGGTGGACGCCCATAGCCATTCGATGTTTAAAAACTAGTTTTATAGATATTTCTTTCAAAATTCCTATTTTGCTTCTCACACATGAACTTGTGTAGGTTGAACTATCCAAAACGTCAAAGATAGGAATCTTGCTGTTTCTTGCAAAAAATTTTTCATGAACCCTTAATATACTTCTGTGGGTTCCCAATTTACTATTTTTCTTGCATAGCCCCCGCAAAAAATTTTATGTGGCTCTCCTAGGGGTCATATGGACCCCAATTGAGAACCACTGCTCGAGATCCTACAACAGAAAAACAAAAACTATTTCACCAAGATGGCTACAAGAGCAATGAGTCGATAGTTGTTGAGACACTTTGTTGAGACGTACCACTAAAAACGGGGTTTTTTTTTTACCACAGAGGTGATGGATATTTTAAAGCTTTTGAAGTCATGTGCAGGGCTAGGGAGGAGTTAAATAATAGCTCCGTAAAGACAGGGCCGAGTAGTTCTGTACCGAGTTTGTCTAACTCGAGATAGAAGGATAGCAACTGGGTTTGCTGCTTTCCTAGAATTTGCCCTTTTTCATACACACACACACACACATACACAAACTTTCTGTTTCTCGCTCTCTTTCTCTCTCTCTTCTCTCTCTCTCTCTCACATACACACTCATACACACACTCTCACACACACTCACACATATAAATATATGTATGTACGCATTATTTGCACCAATCTTTTAAAACGCAAGTGGGTGGTTGCAGAGAGTAATGTCAAATGAATTAAGTTGATGGTTGCTCGTGACATTAAAGCAGTGCAATGGGGGGAAGCTTATATAATCTTCATTTCTGTTGCTAATTTTTTTCTTTTTATATTTATATTTTTATTTATTTACAGTTACCAATCCTTACCATTCCATAAAATATATAAATTTCTCTGGCTTACTTTCTTTTCTAGTTTCTCTCAGCAGATTCTGTACAAGGGTCTGGGTCATTTTAATGCTTTCCAAAGGGAATGGTTACTTTAAGGGTATTCAAGTGACGAACTTCTGTTTTCCTTTGATATTCTAATTAAACCGGGGTTCGGTAAGAATTTAATAGTTTGTAGGATGGATGTATCAACACGATATTTAACATTACCGAATAATTAGATAGTAATGTTCGTCTGAATCTAAATCAACCAAAGTATTATTCTTGAATGTGAAACCCAGAGGTGGAGCTAAAAGACTTCTCTTCAGCTGACAGGCGGCGCCCTCTGTTTCCTTCAGGTGAATTAAAATAAAAATAAAATGTAACATTTCGGATTTTTTACACAAATAGTGTAGAATGCATACCATGGTGTCTCTATTATTAAGATATCTCGATTTTTTGGGAGCTGCAAATAATTATTATATATGTATGGAGAGAGAGGGAGAGAGAGAGAGAGAGAGGAGAGAGAGAGAAAAGCAATAGTCATAATAACAACAACAACAACCATAACAACAATAGCAATAACAACACAGCAACAACAACAACAACAGCAATAACAATAGCAACAACAAAGCAACCACCAAATTTGATCTATCTCAAAGTACTTTAAAAATAAGGAGTTCGGAAGCATTTTTACACCCCAGTTAATTTCATACGCCAACTCAACCAATATGGAGTAGAATTCGACAAGAAGTATAACAGCTTTTTCTCCACTTAAATGTGGATGTTCTATTAGAAAATATACTGCGGTAGTTATCATGAGAAACACTTTCATATTGGCTTTTTGGTGCAAAATGCATTCTTGTTTATATCGATAGCGGGGAGAAAATTCCTGCCGCCTCCAGCGTTGAGATCACAAGGTCACGTGATTTCGACCTTGTTTGGTGTTGTCAATGATGGACTCTCGACTGCTAGAAGTAGTAGCAATTCATCTCCCCGTCAGCGATATATAGATTAACAGTGAAAGAACAGGCAATTAGCCAGTTAACTTATTAAAAAATATATAAGCGACAGAGGCAGCATTAATACCAAGAGGTAATATTTATTCTCACTTGAACGTGAATGTTCAGCTTTATTAAAACAGCTTCACTTTCTTCACTATCTAAGCCTTTAGTCTATATGGAGGGAAAAGGTTTTGTAAGAAAAGTGAAATTGGATAATGTGACGTATAAGCTATTCGTTAACTCAATAAGGGTTTTAATGACGTCAACACTGCAATCTTGTAGCTTTAATCGTCTAACGAATTGGGGTCACGAACTCGGACTGTCACTGTTAGCTTATCTTCTATCACACAATTTGAATTTAAAAAGAGAAATCGTGGCAGAAAGTAATTAACACTCTCTCTCTCCCTCCCTATTTCTCTCTGCCTTTCTCTCTCCCACACACACTCTCTCTTTCTTGCTCTTTCTCTCTCTCTCTCTCTCTCTCTCCCTCTCTCTAAATATATATATATATATATATATATATAATGTAATATGATATAATAAATGCGAAAAATAATTTCTGTGTGTCAGTGTGTCACACTTTGACCCTCTCTCTCACTATTCAATGACACTTCCTCGTGCTGGGATGAGAGTAATAGTAGGTAGGTATAGAGACCGTGAGGGTGGTGGTGAAGACAGAGAGAGGGGAGAGAGAGAGAGAGAGAGAGAAAGAAAGAAAAGTGAAGGAAAGAAAGAGGGACAAAGAAATTTAGGGAGTGTTGATGCTTTAATAAAAGTAGTAGTGTTGATAGTGGCAATGGGAGTAATAATAAGAGAGAGAGAGAGAGAGAGAGAGAGAGAGTGGGGTATGTGAGAGAAAGAGGGAGGTGATGTACAACTTCTCTGGACAGAAATTCCTGTGGCCAGCATACTGAACCAACAACTGAACACTATCATTTTTGTTTTATTTTTTGCTTTCTTTAATACATATACATATATATATATGTGTGTGTGTACATATATGCATACACACACACACATTTTAATAATACATGAGTATTCATGTGCATGTGTATATGAGTTTGTGCGTATATATGTTTAGTTTATTAGCATATGTATTTGTGACTGTATCTGTGTGATCATGTATGTCTGCGCGAATATATATATATATATATATATATATATATATATATATATTATATATATATATATACTTTATTTAAAGCAGCAGAAAATCAACAAAACCTGTTACTCTGAGTTTCCCGTTGCCGTTCATCGGACAGTTTTTCTAGTGGTAGAGTAATATGCTTTATTTAAAGCAGCAGAAAATTCAACAAAACCTGTTACTCTGAGTTTCCCGTTGCCGTTCATCGGACAGTTTTTGCTAGAAAAGCTGTCCGATGAACGGCAACGGGAAACTCAGGTTTTGTTGAATTTTCTGCTGCTTTAAATAAAGCATATTACTCTACCACTGGTATTTGAGTACTCTTTTTTCCACCTTGTTTCACATTTATGTGTTTACTCCGGTACATATATATATATATATATATATATATATATATATATATATATATATATATATATATATATTTGTGTACATATGCGTGCGCGTGTATTTGTATGTGTGTGCACACAAATGATTGTAGTGTAGGAGTGCGTGCTTGCGTGCGTGCGTGCGTGCGTGTGTGCGTGTGTGTGTGTGTGTGTGTGTTGCGTGTCAAAAGGTACCTCGTGATGGATTGTAATCTGAATAAAGGACATTGACATTTTAACCCCATCATGATGTTACAATAAAGAGTGAGATAATAATTCTTAATGACGACAGCGAAAGGTGTGCACACTGGAAAGAAGTAATCAATTCTAGCCGAACCAATTCTTGCGCCATACTTTCGATTCTTGGTCAAGTTGGTTCATATAATTTATTTCCATCTTCATACCTGTCTTATAAAACTGGAGAGGATTGGTAGTCAGAAGACCTAATGTTTGCGACATACATTTGATTCTTCTCTTTATCTTTTGTTTTACTTGTTGCAGTCATTGTATTGCTGCCATGCTGGAGCACTGTCTTGAAGGATTTTTAAAGTAGAACAGATCAAACATAGTATTAACTTTTCAAGGTCGGATACTTATTCTATCGGTCCATTTTTCCGAAACACTATCTTTCGTGGACGTAAACAAAGTAATACCGGTTATGAAGAGTGTGGATTCAAACACAAACCTAAACACACACACACACACACACAACACACACACACACACACACACACACACACAACGGGCTTCTACATAGCTTCCATCTACCAAATTCACTCATAATGCATCGGTTGGCCGGAGCTTATAGTAAAAGGCTCGTGCCGAAAGTGTCACACAGTGGAACAGAACTCGAACTGACATGGTTGCAAAGCGAGCTTCTTACCAACACAGCCATGCCTGCACCTCGTGGTCAAGTTATTTCATTGAATTTATTCCATTTTCATACTTTAAAAAATCTTTTTTTAAATAAAACTGGGGAGGATTGATAGCCGGAAAGTTGCCTAGCGCGGAAAAAGACTTTAATAGTGATTCTAAGTCCACAGATATTATTGGAAAACGGTTAGGTTGACTCCGGAGAATATTTAATTAAAGAAATAAGAAACAT
>NC_042998.1:146251053-146321053 GCF_006345805.1 Octopus sinensis | reverse complement strand
GGGTGTGTGTGACTGTCTGTCTGTGAGTGTGTATGTGCGCGCGCCTGTATTTTGCACGTGCTTTGGCCTCTAAATACGCCAAAGTGAACATATTTATAGGATATATTTATTCGGTATTTAAACATTAAAGGAGTGTGCTCAGTAATTAATATATATTCTTTTCTACTCAAGACACAAGACCCAAAATTTGGGTGGAGGGAGCCAGTCGATTAGCTCGACTCCAGTACGCAACTGGTACTTAATTCGACCCCCAAAAGGATGAAAGGCAAAGTCGATCTCGGTGGAATTTGAACTCAGAACATAAAGACAGACGAAATACCTATTTCTATTTCTTTACTACCCACAAGGGGCTAAACACAGAGACGACAAACAAGGACAGACAAACGGATTAATTCGATTACATCGACCCCAGTGTTAACTGGTACTTATTTAATCGACCCCGAAAGAATGAAAGGCAAAGTCGACCTCGGCGGAATATAGAGCCGGAAGAAATACCTATTTCTTTACTACCCACAAGGGGCTAAACACAGAGAGGACAAACAAGGACAGACAAACGGATTAAGTCGATCATATCGACCGCTGTGCGTAACTTGTACTTATTTAATCGACCCCGAAAGGATGAAAGGCAAAGTCGACCTCGGCGGAATTTGAACTCAGAACATAGCGGCAGACGAAATACCTATTTCTTTACTACTCACAGGGGGCTAAACACAGAGAGGACAAACAAGGACAGACAAACGGATTAAGTCGATTACATCGACCCCAGTGCGTAACTGGTATTTAATTTAATGACCCCGAAAGGATGAAAGGCAAAGTCAACCTCGGCGGAATTTGAACTCATAACGCAGCGACGGACGAAATAACGCAAAGCATTTTGCCTGGCTCGCCGCCTTTGATTAATATATATTATATATCTTTTTACTTCTTCAAGGGTTTCAGTCTCCACTAGTTTTTTTTCTTTTTTTTTTTTATCTGATATTTGTTTTGTTGGTCACTTTTGCTGAACAGGTTGTCATGTGGTGGCGCGTGTGAGGAGTAAGAAACTCAGACAAACACCCACACACACATGCGCGCGCGCACACTTGTACACACACGCACACACACACATACACACACACACACAAGCTGAGTAGGCCGTCGTTGCTGGACAATTTTCAAAATAGAATGTCTTTCATTTTCTGTTTACTCCATGTCAGGCCATATCTTCCCCGACCGATAAGCCTCTTGATCAGGACGGATTTCTGCATTATTTTGAGACTCGTTAACTATAAAACAATTAATTAACAATTAAAACGATAAAACTAAACTATAAAAGATGTAATGAGAGGATATGAAATTAGAGAGGAAGGCTGGTTGTCTAAGCAACCTTGAGAACAGATGTTGTTCTGGGGAAATGAAAATGATCATTTTCATCAACCTTGCAGTTTCATGGGAAGAAAGGTGCACTGAAGCCTTTCAACAGAAGAAGGCCGAACCATCAGGTCCTTTTTCGGGTTTGCGGGGATAAAAGTGGTGGATGTGCCTATTCCCAGTTGCTGTTGGCGACATCGAGGTTAAGGCTAAATTCACCAAACGTTAACCATTTTTTATCTATAGACACCTTTGATTACTATTTTATTCTGGTGGAACCCCATGACCATTCGATGTTTAAAACCTAGTTTCATAGAAATTTCTTTCAAAATTCCTATTTTATTTTTCTCACATTAACTTGTGTAGGTTAAATTATGTAAGATATTAGAAACCTAGCTGGTTTTTGCAATATATACATATAAAGCAAAAATTTTTCGGGTCCCCTAAAAATACTATTGTGAATCCCCAAATTACTATTTTGTTGCATGAACCTCCCAAAATCAGGGACCATATGGACCCCGGTTGAGAACCAGTGTTCTAGAGGATCCCCCCCCCCGCCTATCCAATCAGTACGGAGAATGCTCATAGCCATTGGGATGACATGAAAAGATGTTTAAAAGACACAACCACAACTGCTTGCTACAGGTGGGGATGCAAAAAGTTCTTGTATGGAATGAGAGAGAGAGAGAGCTGAGCTGAAAGCCAGAAGGAGGAGGTGGGAAGTGATCAGGTCGCCACTGTTAACACGCCAACAGGAGTTAAAGCATCAATTGCCATCGTCTGGCGACATCGAGGTTAAGGCTAAATTTATCAAACGTTAACATTCAAAAACGTTACAATTCACCAAGCGCTACATTCACCAATATGTAACCAGATGAGCCATCTTCATTTAGAAGTAATTATTCCATGATCTCAAACACATTTTCTCTCGTTCCCTTTCACGCAAATACACGTTCTCTCTCTCTCTCTCTCTCTCTCTCTCTCTCTCTCTCTCTCTCTCTCTCTCTCTCTCTCTCTCTCTCTCATCGGTCGTGTTATTCTTTGCTCCGCAGTGAAAGATTGTTTTTGTGCAGAAAATTGTGAAAATTTGCTGTTTTGTTCGTCGAGACCACTTCTTTTCTGCTGTTGCAGCAGAGTTTTGCTGTTGTTTCCCCCTTGAAACAAGGGGGAAGCGACGAAAAACATCAATTTGCCACCAATTTCTTCCGAGTCCGAGGAAAACTTTGAAAATTTGTTTGAAGGCATAAAGGTGAATATGTGGGAGGAGAAAGGTAAAGGCATAGAGGCGTCTCACGCGCTTGTTACAAAAGCAAACGACAAGATGTCTTGCGAGGCTAAACAAGAGGAAAAATCAAAAATAAATTTTGCGAGTGCAGCAACTTGCCCCTGTGAAAATATAGTCATTAACAAGGAAGATTTAAAGAAATATCAAGGACTAATAAAAAAAGAAGGTGATAATGTGAAGTTTCTCCCTCCCAGTGAATTAATTTACGCGCCGGAGAGAAAAACTGTGATATACAAAACATATCATGTAAAAAATTTAAAAATCGACTTCGTACCGAGGGAAGCGATAGAAAAATGCTTGAGGCTGATATGGCAACAAACAAGCTACATAACGAGAGGTAGTCGCTTCGGCACTGTAGAGGTACATTTCCCTAGCGAAGAAAAAGCTAAGAAACATTCAACAATGACATTGAAGTCGGAGGAAGTAGTTCTCCTGCCGACTTACTTAGGAAAGAGAACTTCAAAAGTCACAGTCACGGATATACCACCCGAAATAGATGTGGCCTGGGTGATAGCCGCTATTCTCATAGGCAAAGAAGAAGAAATTTCAATTCTTCAGTCTAAGAGATACCAGCACATGAACTGGGTTGGACAAGATTTAGACCTTGTCATCCAAGCAAACCCCTCAGACTTAGAAAAAATGCCCAGTTCCCTTACAATTGGAGAAAATACCAGCCTGATGGTGGTAGTCGAGGAGAGAAAGCCCAGATGTTACAAATGTGGCGAGAAAGGCCACATAAGGTCGAGCTGTAAGAAGAAGACAGCCAAAGAAAACACAGCAGAAGAGGCAAGCACGACGCCGAAGACAACGACCACACCGCTAGAAATAGCAGCCACGTCGCGCACACCATTTGCCGAAGTACAGCCGACAGCGGGAGAAAACAACAACAACAACGACAACAACAACAACAAGGAGTGGGTCACCGTGGAACCTTAAAAAAAAAAGACGGAAACGGAAAAAACCCACCCTCTTCGGATACACAGGACTATGCTCCGAGACAGACAAGCATACCCACACCCACAAATACAGTCGCAAACACACACGTAGCCAAAAAAACACACACACTGGAAAAAGCACACATTTTAGCCTTTCAATTTTTTTTTATTAATTGTTAAATTAATTTAAGGATAACAATTAAGAAAAAAAACGAAAGACTAAAACGAAAGCAATGGAAAATAATCTTAATTTAACAATTAAGAAAAAAAAGACGAAAGGTTAAAACGAAAGCAAAAACTCAAAACAAAAGCAAAACCAATACTTTTAGACACACGCGTAACAATTAAATTAATTTAACAATTAAGAAAAAAAAACGAAAGGCTAAAATTTAGGGTTAGGGTTAGGGTGAGGGTTAGGGTTAGTGACAGGATGTTGTCTGTTTTAGACGCAGCAAATGATTTTAGCTCAATAGAGGCGATAGGATTGGTTAAAATTCGAAAAATTAAACTACGTTAAACTTACAAATTACAATTTTCTCAAGAAAGCCAAGAGAAAAAATGTTTTATTTTGACACATTCTACCAGTATACGAAGTTTAAAAGTGTTTAGCTAACTAGAAATTGTGTTGAAAACTGCCGTTCAAAAGGAAAAGATCCCGAGATAAGCTCTTTAGACATGGGTGTGCACCTTCGTCGGTTTGTGCAAGATGTGAGAGGGACAGTTAAACTGTCCTGCACGCGATTGTGCAATGCCCCAAGGTGACTGACTCTGGGCTTATGTTGAACAGTTGCTGTCGCATTCGAGAAGAGTACAACTGTCGAGCGAATCTGTAATTAAGATAGTTCCGCCGGCCTCCTTGAATAGGGAGGAGTGAGTCTGTTTTCTCTCGGTAGTTGCTGTTGCGAAAGAAGTAGTATGGAAGACGAGAGTGAAAGGAATTGCAACAGTCTCGAGCTCATTGACTTTTTCGTTTTCCCCATGAAACGGAAAATAAGGCTGGAGAAGAAATGCCTGTCGCAAAGTGTGTTTCGTAAAAGATGGAAGTCTATAGCAAGTATGTTGCGAGTGAAAGAACCTGTTTAATCGAGAATGTAAAAAAGGAGAAAGCAAAGTCTCCAGTGTGAGTATGTGGTTTGTGGGGTCAACCGTGTCCTCCGCTTCATTTTTTGTTAATAACTCATTCTCATTTAATTGTATATATTTTAATTGTTTGTTTATTCATACGTTTCGTCTCATTCGATACCCTGACCCCCAACGTTTGTTTTGTCTGTCCCCGTATTGTCCCCTCTTTTTCTCAACCTTATGGTGAATAAAGAAAAACTCTCTTACCCCCCACACACACACGAATTCACAAACTACATCGCCTTTCAAGCCAATGTGCTCGCACACCTACATACACCCCCTCACACACACACACTCCGAAATTTTCGATCGCTTTGTATTTTCTCTTCCCATTTTCTTTCTCTCTCTCTCTCTCTCTCTCTCTCTCTCTCTCTCTCTCTCTCCCTCTTCCTGTTTTCCTCGTTTTCTCTCCCCTTTCTTTCCCACTCTCTATTTATTTTATTTTCTCTCATCTCCGTTACATTTAATCTTCATAGTTTGTATCTGACGTTACTGTGTGGTTGTATGTGTGTCAGCTCAGGTGACAATGAATCCAATCCATATAAAACACCGCACCCAACCATCATCATATACAGTTATCATACACTCCCCCACCTTTTCCTTATCACCATAGGATCGGTCATTCCGTAATCTTCTCTTC
This sequence comes from Octopus sinensis, assembly GCF_006345805.1. NCBI lineage: Eukaryota > Metazoa > Mollusca > Cephalopoda > Octopoda > Octopodidae > Octopus > Octopus sinensis. The sequence continues at coordinate 146,315,721 of NC_042998.1, read as the reverse complement.
TTCCGCCTCTCTCTCTCTCTCTCTCTCTCTCTCTCTCTCTCTCCTCTCTCTCTCTCTCTCTCTCTGACTCACTCCTTCGTGACATTCCTTAACGTCTGCTGTCGTTCATTGCATTAATCTCAACAAATGGGGATTCAGCCATATTTTATTGTTTAAAGGACGTCCTTAGTTAAGTCCCAGAAAATTATATCTTTCACTTTCTGCCCCTTTCTCTCTGTTCGCAGGTAATTACTGGGACTAACTTCCTAATACACGTGACAGAGGCTTATATTTTATTTCTTCAATGACGTTTTTAAATTCCGGATATAATTCCCTCTACCCCGCCCACTTTGTGACGTAGCGGGAATGTAAGCCGCCTGGGACAGTCCTTGGGTTTCCTATTCCCTGAACCCCCAAGCCTATACAAGTTTATACAGCAAAACAAAGTGTCACCGTCATAAATTTGGTGACACCCCCTCACTCTCCCTAACTACACTCCTGCCTATCTTCCCATAGGTGTTTATTGGGACAAACATCCTTATACATGTGACAGTGACTTAAATATGACAATCACCATGTCGATTTGCAGAATCAGTAGAGCATCGGATTGGCAGTATTCGTCCCCGTAACTTACCCGTTCGGCAAAAGAAAACGATAGAATAAGTACCACACTTTAAAAAATAATTATTAGGGCCGATTTGTTCAATTAAACTTTTTAAAACACTGCTTCAGCATGGTCGCTGTCCAATGACTAAAACAAGAAAAAGATAATCATTAGCGATAAACCTGTCTTGACAACAAACCACAGCATAAAAACTAAAAGTTTGCCATATCTATCTTTTATTTGTTTCAGTCATTTGATTGCGGCCATACTGGGGCACCGTCTGGAAAGGTTTAGTCAAATAAATCGACCCCAGTACTTATTTCTAATATTTTTAAAGCTTGGTACTTAATGTATCAGTCTTTATGCCGAAGCGCTAATTTACGTAGACGTAAACATACCAACACCGGTTGTCAAGCAGTGGTAGGGGACAAACACAGACACAAAGTGTGTGTGTGTGTGTGTGTGTGTGTGTGTGTGTGTGTGTGTGTGTGTGTGTGTGTGTGTGTGTGTGTGTGTGACATAGTGTTGATGTGAATTGGGAGTGTATCTCCAAGTTCTTACCACAATGTTAACGGAAAATTGGTTTCAGGGTCAATTTCCGTTTAACTCCGATAGTCTGCAGCTCAATAAGATATATAAATATTCTTTAGTCGACTGAATTATCAGTTTTCATGTGGTGTTTGTTATAGAGAGAATAACATTTAACACGGTTGTCAAACTTGAATAGATTATGCAAATGAGATTACTCACACTGCGCGAAGTTAGGCTCCTTTCGTTAATGTTTCCTCACACATTGTGATGTGATATAAACTGCTCATGTGGTTGACTAGACTTAGATTCGTTATGCCTTAGTCATAAAAGGAAGAGTGGAGTTTGTAACCTTTTTGTGGGAGTGGTGTGAATGAAGTAGGAGAGGAAAGCGCGGGACTCAAATGTTGCTATTTGTAATAGGAAACTGTGCACTAAAATATTGACCTAACCTCAGACCGAAGAACCAGTTTAATTCCTATAACTAGGTTTATCGGTTCTTTTCGATCGAAAAATGATGCTTACGTGTGTAGAACTACACTTCATCTTTCTACAGGTTTATTGTTCGTGTAGTAAGCTACGAAATTCTTACACTCACTATTTCCTGTAACGCAGCCTCATGCTCCCAGCAGACAAAATGGAAAAGGTGTTGCCCTGGATGATGGTGAGGGAGATGCGCTGGAACAGCCACTTTAATTCATGGGGCTCGCACTTGCGCATAGCCACTTCCGTTCCGATAGCAGTGTGCAGAGATATGATCCGGGGGCGAGATACTTTGGCAACGTATCGGTGTAGTGCTTATATGCGCAGTGGTGTATGGCGTAGTGGTTAAGGTGTTGGGGGTCACAGGCATGAGGTCCTAGATTCAATTCTTGAACCAAATAATGCTTTGTGTCCTTGAGCAAGTGCTTTTCTAGTTGTTGTTGTTGTTGTTGTTGTTGTTATTATTGAGTGAGAGAATAGCGCACGTCATCAAAGTGATGTTGGGGTATAAGGGTACACCAAGCACTTGCATCACAACGATATGTGCTCGGCTTGGTAACCTCATATCAGGATAAACAGCGCATGACTTTGCAAACAGAGCCCAGTTAGAATTTTCTTGAGGTTGAGTTGACCGTCCCACTCAGAAGTTCATTGGATAACGGTTGTTTAAGGATGATGAACGAAACACCTATGTTTCCAGAGGTGAATTATTCAAACCCTAAAGAATTCCTCTCAACACATGGCCATGATGCTTCCTCACTACTCCTGCGCGTGGTCAGAGATGCTCATATCGTCAGCGCAAGCTGGTAGAATTGTTAGTGTGCCGAACACGATGCTTAGCGGCATTTCTTCCGACCCATTACTTTTTGAACTCAAAAAGTTAGTCTCTGTTTTCTGTACAAGCTTCGTCTGCCGTAGATGAAGCTTGTATACAAAATACAAATATGCACATGACTCGATAATTGATCAATAAAGTTTATTAACCAAGGCATCAAATACACTTCGTCCCATATCGAGATTAGACAGAAAATTCTAACAAAATGTCATGCGCACACGCTCACACACACACACACACACATAGGAGTAGGCGTGGCTGTGTGGTAAGAAGCTTACATCCGAACCACATAGTTTCAGGTTCAGTCCCCACTGTATGATATCATAAGCAAGTGCTTTTTACTATAGCCTCCTGCCGACCGAAGCCCTATGAGTAGATTTGGTAGATGGAAACTGAAAGAAGCCTCTCTCTGTGTGTGTGTGTGTCTGTCTGTCTGTCCCGCACCACCGCTTGACATCCGGTATTGGTTTGTTTACGTCCCCGTAACTTAGCGGCTCAGCAAAAGTGACTAATAGAATAAGTACCAGCCTGTAAAAAATATATGGAGTGAGGTCAACTCATTCGACTAAAAATTCTTGAAGACGATATCCAGCATGGCCAGTCAAATGGTCTTACTCTTCTGCCTCTCTCATCCCTTACTCCCTCCCCTACTCTTCCTCTCTCCTAGCACGTGACCAGTGGACAGTCAAAGGGCGTCGTTCATTTTCGGCCTGCTGCTGACCCAGCCAGACACGTCTGTGTTCCGTCCGTCAAAAACTTTTTACATTTCTTTGCGCTACCTCACTACGCTTGTCTTGATAGCCGAAAAAGCTTTTTTTGTTTGTATTGTACTGTATACGTATAATCATTCTTTTTGCATATTGTACAGTCACAAGGCATTTTCTATTGTGTATATACCCTTCCTTGCCTGTTATATCTTGTCATTATTTCTTATTGTACACGCAATGTTATTTTGTCCTGTCCTCACATATATTCGTCAGCTTTTTCCTGTAGCTCTATGCTCTGGCGCTCCCGGTAGATAACAGTGGTCTTGGTTTCTTCTCGTCATTTCACTCTGTGTGAGAATGCATGCTCTAAGTGATGTGTCATTTTCAGGAGTTTGCAGACAAATTTTTTTGTTTGTAAACAGTTGGCATCCAAGATTATGAGGTCTCGGACACCAACTGATGATAAAGTCAACTGCGAATGTTCCTTGTATCGTGTTTTGTCTCCCTTTTCTATCCGATATGTTTCGCCCAGGTTTTATCTATTTTTCCCTTCTCTGTATAACTTTTGATATATATATATATATATGTGTGGGTGTGTGTGTGTGTGTGTGTGTGTGTGTGTGTGTGTGTTGTGTGTGTGTGTGTGTGTACACATACATATATATATAGTTCATAGATGAGATCAGATATTCTCCGTATAGAATAAACTTAGTGCTCAAGAGGCTTAAACTAGAGCACTACTATGTATGTATGTATGTATGTATGTATGTATGTATGTATGTATATATATATATATATAATATATATATATATATATATATAATATATATATATATATAATATATATATATATAATATATATATTATATATATATATATATATATATATATAATATATATATATATATAATATATATATATTATCCGTGGAGTTTATATAAATGGATAAATAATAAAAGAATGAACGACATTCTTTATTTAAAATCACTGCAATCGTTTCTACACATCTTTACAGCCGTAGTACATTGATGAAAGTTTACAGACAAAAAATTTTGTCTGTAAACTCTAGAAAATGACACATTACTTAGAGTATGTATTCTCACACTGAAAGAAATGACGAGAACATCTAACGAAGGACTTATTTAAACAACCAGAGGAAGTGCATTTTACACCTTATTTGTATGATAATGATTATAAACTCACCAATGTACTACAGGTGTAAAAATGTATTGAATCAATTGTAGTCATTTTAAATAATTTCGTTCTTTCCATTTTCTATCATTTATCTATTAATGTGTGTGTGTGTGTATGTGTGTGTGTGTGTGTGTGTACACATTATCATCATCAATAACAGCAGTAGCTTCATCAAAGCTCCAAATCCAGAGTGGGGTTTCATATCCGGCGGCAACTGAATCAGAAGCCCCTCATTATAATCAGCGTCATTTGAACGATGTCCATGAATCTAACGGTGAACTTATCCAGGAACTAACCGTTAACAAAAAAAAAATTCATTTAAAATAATGGACAACTACAAAACATACGCAACAGCAACGACAACCGGACACGTATGTTGTGTAGACGACCACTTAAAACAACTCCTAAAATGGATATTTTTACTTACTCCCCCACAAACTCATTTCCTTGTGCTAACATTATTTTTACTTATCCTCTCCCATATAAAAGAAATTTCCGGTTTAAACACTTCCTTTTCTCTATCCGGGATTTCGTTATTTTTATCCTGCTCCTTGACAAGTTTACAGTTATTTCTTATTTTGTGACGAAAAAACCGTAGACTACGAAAGATTTTTCAAAAAGATCGCATGATATTCTACAATGGAATTGGTCAAGGAAACTGGATATTGTATTAAACAACGAAGTGTATAATATCCACAACATATACATAAACACAAAATGGCGCTAGTTGTGATATCTCACTGAGAAACTTTCATTAGAAACTTGAGTGTTAAAAAAAAGCTCAGAGCTCGTTCAGAATGTTGTAAGCAGATTGTCCGACACGGCGTTTCAAACACATTTGCTTTCCTCAGTGACGAACACCACCAGATATTATAAACTAAACCGAAAGATATTTGTTTTCATAAAGAAATCAATAAACAAAACATTCACCGATTTGTGATAAAACTGGCCATGTAAGAATTAAATTAATATACACGCTAGAAGCAGTATGAGATTATAATAATGATGTGTATAACATCTATAATGAATATGTAAACATAGATTCGTGGGGTTCATAGCTGGAGATAGCGAGTAAAGTCGAAGCACTGTATCTGACGCTCTTCGACGACATTATGAACGTGCTCTGGATTTTTTATGTACAGATCTCTTTGATAAGTTTCTCTTAGTCAAAATATTACAGCTAGCGCCATTCTACAATATATTTGTATATATACTGCAAATGTTATACACATCGTTATTTCATCTAATGCTGTATTTTAGTATAAGGATATTATACAGAGTGCAGCAAAACGTTTCAAAAGCAAACAGACAATATGCAGTAGTTCAAAGCATAATGCTAACTGAAAAGAAAACGGTAAAATATTAGCTACATGAAGACGTGATTACCACCCGCCTCACTTTACTAACGTCACACTAATAGCCATGTAAAATATGGGGGCAAAGGGTTCTGTATTTATAGAGCCTGAAGAGGCTCACAAAAGTGAGTCCGGCGTCACTTGGACTAAAATTCTAGATCAGAACTCATTAGCCCGGGTGATAGCAATCTGTTGGGGAGGGGCGTTGTAAGGTTATAAAAGAACGGCATATATCAAGAGCACTCTATCGGGGCTCCGGGCGACTGTGATTTAAACCACGTACAATGCTTGCATCTTAAACATTTTCAAAAATATATTTGTCAAGATTAAAATATGAGTGGTACGTTGTGTTATCAGTGAGTAGAAGATGACTTATGATGTGGCAATATCTGTAACGATCTTTAGATCTGATTAATGTAGTTAATACAGAGAGAGATAGAATGATGTTATAAGAGAACAGAATTCGAACGAGTGAGAGTGAGAGAGTGTGGGACGTTGTCTGACAGTAAACTTCATTTTCCCCTCTGATCAAGGTTGGTCAGCCGGACTCGTTGAGTCGTCACGATGTGATTGACTGATTTTTGCTTGGGATGTGCTTGCTTATATTAAGATCCAGAAGGATAGATATATCATTGAGAACAATAGATTTAGTTGGTGGTCTTGTTATCACTATTCTAGCTTTTGGTGAAGTAGAAGAGGTTTGAAAGGGTCAAGTGGTGACGACATTATTTCGGCCTAGCTAAAGGCATCTGGAAGATGTAAAACTGCTGTCAGAGAAAAACCATTGTTCCACCGTGGGAAAAGTTCTGTAGCAGTGTTAGTTTAAATTTTGCTATAGTGGATCGAATCTACTTCATGCATGCAAGATTCGCTACAGATCTAATATAATTTCATTTATCAAGTCCGCACCTTTCTTTTTAATTTTATATTTTAGTCAGGAGGGAACACCCATTGCAGGGTCTTTGAGATTGGAGGGAGTAGGAGGGCGGTATCTTCAATCAAAGACATGGCCTGAATGCTTGCAACAGAGTGTACTCGCTAAAGGTACCCATGAGGCCAGGGTGGCGTTAAACTGGGCGAGGGATTACGTCTACCACCCAACTAAGCCATGACGAGATTTGAACTTAGAACTAAAAAGACCGGGGTAGATAGTAAAAAGCACCCAGTCCGAGATTATTGCAGCTCCTCTATTTCACCATTGGGGGGGGGGGTTCTTTTTATCGAGCTCGAAAGGAGAAAGGGCGAAGATAACTTAGGCAGAATTTGAACTCAGAACGTAGCAGCAGACGAAATACCTATTTCTTTACCACCCACAAGAGGCTAAACACAGAGGGGACAAACAAGGACAGACAAACGGATTAAGTCGATTACATCGACCCCAGTGCGTAACTGGTACTTAATTTATCGACCCCGAAAGGATGAAAAGCAAAGTCGACCTCGGCGGAATTTGAACTCAGAACGTAACGGCATACGAAATACGGCTACGCATTTCACTCGGCGTGCTAACGTTTCTACCAGCTCGCCGCCTTCAAAGCAACAGATAATGCAGCTATTATTATCGAATATTTGCATACGATGAACACATGTTTGTGACTATGAGATCTTGTTAAGGTATCATTGAAAGCCAAGTAGTATCTTAAATATATCGGTATTTATTTATTATCAGTGAAGATGACATGCAATCCAAAATGAATCATGTTATGCTATCATCTATCTTTTAATTCATGTTTGGAGCAGATGGTTGCGCCAATCGAGCAGCACAAGATAGTTATTTTGGGATATCGTAATTTATGTAACGGCCATTAACCTTTGCTTCCCTATCAATGATCAGTAAATTGTATATAAGTAAACGGTTAGGTCAAGGTTAAGAAATCTATTCTCAGTGGTTAACGACCGTAGTGTGATGAAGTATTAATAAACGTTGATACGTTGATACCTATAAGTCAACAATTTATATGAAGAGAGATGTTAAAAAGTATTGAGCCCACAGAAATGTAATTGACCGATTTGATAGGGCAGAAGTCAATTAACCTAAGAAACATTGTGCTGTGTACATTGTGAAGACTGTTTTCTTATAACAAGCACAGTCCATTCGTGAGTAAATAGAAACTCCAACGTGGTTTACATCCTTCTGCATTGTTTTACTCTTTTACTTCCTGTAGTCATGGGACTGCAGCCATACTGAAGCAGACATAACCTATGTGAGGTGTTTTCGCTATTTCAATTCTCTGAACGCTGTAAACTCACAGAAAGTTTGTTTACAATGCAGTTTCGATTTTTGCTTCAAGTCTTTTCAACCAATCCAATCATCGTATCTTTCTTTGATTAACACACACTTCTGATTTGTGGTGTCTTCTTTACAATCCCTTGGAATGTGGTTCAAATCAAGCGGAACGCTTAGGCTTTGTTCACATAATCATATTTTATTATAGATAAACCGTTTTAAGGCGGCGAGTTGGCAGAATTTCTTCTGGCTCTTTACGTTCTGAGTTTACTCTCCACGAAGGTCATCTTTACCTTTCATCTCACCGGGATCGATAAAATAAAGTGCCTATCAATGGTTTGTGTATGTGTGTATATGTAATTGTATGTGTGCGACCATGTGCGTGTGCGCCTTTCGGCGAATGATGTTTCGTGTTTAATACAAGCAAGCAAGGTCTTTTTTGTAGTGAGAAGGGAAGTGAATGATGTAATATAGAGTTAAAACAAGAGTTAATTTCGTTAATGAAAACCATTTAATTGCTCTAAAAATGTCAGTTAGATCATAGCAGATGTTGAACCCACAAGATGTTCAACAGTTGTACATGGAAAAACTACACAGTTAATACATGCAAAAAGAACTCGCTAGCTAAAACAATCAGGAAATTGCCGGCTAAAAGGCGACCTACAATAGTGTAAAGATACTTATGTGGCTTGTCTACAAGGTGTGTCTCTTTTCTACTAAAAAAGAGGTTGGAGAATGAACAACCTCAGTAAAGTTTACAGAAATTTCCTACCTTGAATGTGGTGATATTAAAAACTGATTTAAAAAGAAGTGCTAGATGATTCGCGATTTTGCAATACAACCTTTGGATCTTTTCAATTCTGAAGCCAGGACCACAGATCTTTCTACTTAACTAAATATTCTGAAACTTCGTATGCTGATAGAGTCTAGCAAAACAAGACACAGGTTGGAACTAGTTTATTTGAGAAAAATCTATTTTATGACTTTAATCGTAGATTAAAACTGCGAATTTTAACCAATCAGATTGTTTGTTTTCATGTGTAAAACTTGACTTCATTCTATTAGTGTGACGTAGAAAGCGCTTTTGTGACGTACTAACGTTCGGAAAACTGTAAACAAACACAGAACGTAACGGCAGACGAAATACGGCTACGCATTTCGCCCGGCGTGCTAACGTTTCTGCCAGCTCTTTGCTTTTTTAATATTAAATTTCTTGCCTTTTGCACAAATAAATACAATAAGTGAAATGAAACGCATTAGCTTAGAAACGAAATCTTGTTAGAAGCCTCGTCACTGAGATGCCACTTCTTAATAGCAAACGAAAGCAAGTACTAACAGAATGGAAACATTTTCAATTTAATACATGTGGCTTATTAACTAGTTTTAAATATTGTTATTAGAAGGTGGCTGACTATAGGATCCTGGAAACATGAGTACGTTAAATAATTAGAAGGAGATTTCACGGAGACATGCGGCTTGTTTACATTTAAGATGTTTAATACGTCACCAAATTGGTGGTCGAGACGGAGTAAATAAAATAAAGCCGAATGACTTGGTTAAAATTCTAATTATTAAACAACGTTAAACTTAGAAGTTACAATTCCGTTTTCATTCTGGTTTACAATTAAGTTTACTTTTGACACATTCTACCAGTATACGAAGTTTCAAATTGTTTGGTTCAGTAGGAAAAATTTGAAAAAACTGGCTTCAGAATTGAAAAGATCCCAACCTTTTTTAAATGCTGGATATTGTTTAAATTCGTTTCTTCCTCTGTGTGTGTGTATGTGCATGTATGTGTGTGTGTGTGTGTGTGTGTGTGTGTGTGTGTGTGTGTGTGTGTGTGTGTGTGTGTGTGAGTTACATACTTATTAAACTAGGAAACGGTTAATAGTGAGTCTGCGGCTTACTCGCATTCCCTTTACAGACACACACAAATGTGTGTATGTGTGTATATATATATATATATATATATATATATATATATATATATATATTATATATATATATATATATATATAATATATATATATATATATATACACACACATATATATATGAGTGTGTATGTATATATTATGGCTGCCCCCTCGTTAACGAGTAATGGCCATTGCACGAAGCTTAACTGTTACTGGTGCTGTGATCGAATGTGACTTTTTAGCCCAGCTAAAGATCTACAATGTATCGTACAGAATTGGCAACTAAAACCTTTACCGGAAATAGCCGGCTGTAGCTGTAACTGGGTTTCATGTACCTTTGCATGTCGTTTAAGTCCTCCTGCCAAATTACACTCTCTTCCACATGCCCGACAGATATGATTAGTAGTATGGTGTGTTACACCACCACCAGTGGCCAGGTTGTCATCTGTCTCGCTTTATGACTACGAAGATGACTCTTGCGTCTAGCTTTACTGAGGCAGGGTCTTGCACAGACACTGCATGTCAGCATCTTAGGAAGACCCTTCCCATCTGGAAGTGTAACAGCGATGCCCTTCCTGACATCCCTCCTTACTTTCTCATGTGCAACTCGAGATTTCTCAAAAGTGGCTGTCCCCTCGTTCACAATCCTTCTCCACCTGCTACGATCAATAGCTATGCCTTCCCATGTGTCAGGAGAGATGCAAGCATCTCTTAATGAAGCCTTCAGCAAGTCCTTATACCTCTTTTTTGGTTTATGTGGAGGTCGTTCTCCTTTAGCTAACTCTCCATAAAAGAGTTGTTTTGGCATCCTTGAATCCTTCATCCTGACCAGATGACCACTCCATCTGAGCCTTTGCTTTAACACAAGAGCTTCTATACTTTCATACCGAGAGCCTTCCAATATTTCAAGATCACTGATGCGGTCCTTCCACTTAATGCCATAGATCCGTCTGAGACACATCTGATGGAAACGTTCCAGTTGTTTAAGGTGGTATCGATATGTGACCCACGTCTCGCAGGCATAGAGAAGAGAAGGGATCACACATGCCTTGTACACCTCTGTCTTTGTCTTTCTGCATATGTCTCGTCGACTCCAGAGGCGCTTTTCTATCCTTCCGAAAGCAACACTTGCTTTCCTAATTCTATATGGAATTTCATCATCCAAATTGCTATATCTATTAATAGTACTTCCCAGGTAGACAAACTGATCAACTACATCAAGTCGTTTAGCATACACATCGATATTTGGTACACTATACTGCTTACCAGGGGCTGGTTGATGCATGACAACAGTTTTCTTGAGATTGACCGTCAATCCTAAGGCAGTGCAAGCATCAGAGAATGCATTCAAAATGTGTTGCATATCAATCTCTGTGTGTGCTGCTAGCTCACAATCATCTGCATACAAAAGGTCTCTTATAATAGAGGTAAATAACTTTGTTTTTGCAGCAAAGTGCCTGATATTAAATATGCTGCCAGAGGTTCGATAATGGATATAAACACCGTATCTGCAGTTTTTGAATGCAATACAGAACACCATCGCAAAATATATGGAAAATAGGGTCGGTGCCAGAATATCCCCCTGTTTCACTCCATTTTGTATTGAAATGGGCTCCGACATTTTCCCTCTAACATTCACCCTACCATTCATGTTTTCATGAAAAGACCTAAGCAAAGCAAGGAACTTTTCAGGACACCCAAGTTTCTGGAGGACTTTCCACAATGCTTTTCTATTGACGGTATCAAAGGCTTTTGTCAGATCGACAAAAACCTGATACAAATCCAGACCCTGTTCCACACACTTCTCCTGAAGCTGTCTAGCTGAAAAGATCATATCAGCAGTGCCACATCCCACACGAAAGTCAGATTGACTTTCTGGAAGAACACAAACTGCAACGTACTTCAGCAGACGATCCAGAAGTACCCTGCATAAAACCTTTCCTACGACAGACAGTAATGATACTCCCCTATAATTACCACAATCATTCCTGTTGTCCTTTCCCTTATACAGGACCACCATTACTGTATCTCTCCAGTCCTCAGGTACAGATTCACTAGTCTATATCTTACCAAACAAAGAGTGAAGTTTCTGCAGAAGTTTCTCACCACATGCTGTAACTACTCCGCATGTATGCCATCCATACCCGGAGATTTCCCATTATTCAACTTTGAGACAGCCATCGCAACTTCTTCCAACTTTGGTGGTTCTGCGATTTCTGCCTTCACAGGTAATCCAGGGATGAGATTGAGAACATCCTCACTGACTACAGACTGCTGATTCAAAAGTTCATCAAAGTGTTCTTGCCACCTTCGCAGAATTCCTTGTGAAACACGAAGAAGTTCTTTACTATGCCTGCTCCGAAGTGGTGTCATCAGGGAAGACGTCGGTCCATAAACTCTTCGCAAGAGACCATACAACAGCTTTGTGTTATTGGAATCTGATGCCGCCTGTATCTCATCAGCCTTCTTACTCCACCACGTATCCCTCATCTGAGAGAGCCTTTGTCTCACACGTGATTTTACGTCCTTGAGTTCCCTATGCAACACTTCCCTTTCCTGTGGCTTTGCTGACAAATAGCGTGACAAAGTACGTCTTTTATCAGTCAATAAATCATCTATATGTTCATCATTTTCTTTAAACCAATCTTGATGTTTTCTTTGTATCAATCCCAGAACTTTCTTGCCTATATCATAAACTGACTTGTGATCAATAATGCATCATCCATGACCACCACATCTCATTTGTCACTATAGGTCAAGGATACCATCATCCAAACGGTATTTTATTTTAGATAGTAATTTGAAGGAGATATTGCTGCTAATTTTAGGTCAAGCAAAGCAGCGAGTTGGCGGAACCGTAAGCACGCCAGACAAAATGCTTTGCCGCATTTCTTCTGACAATACATTCTGAGTTCAAATTCCGCGGAGATTGAAAATAAGTACCAGTTGAGTGTTTGCTCGATGTAATCAACTAGTCACCCACCTCCCGCTCGTCGAAAGTTCAAATTTTGTGCCTGTAGTAGAAAGAAAAAAATCTTTAGTAGAACCATCGACGGCGTCGCAGTCTCAACCGTTTTTTAGCTATGGACGCCTTTGATTGCTATTCTATTCTGATGGTCCAACAGTCATTCGGTGATTAAAAACTAGTTTCATAGATACTTTTTTCAAAATTCCTATTTTGTTCATCACACATTCTCATGTGTAGTTTCAACTATGTAAAAGGTTAGAAAAAGAAATTGAGCTGTGTATATTTCGTTTGTCACTGTTATTTATAACATATTTCATCTAAGTTACGGTTGTATGAATAAATGAGTGTATCTGAAGCATGTTTACTTCATGGCACCACCATAATCGTTTGTGCTTCATTTTTAATTTTTTTCCGTAACTCTAACCCTAAAACGCCAACCCTAACCGTAACTCTAACCCTAATCCTAAAATCCTAACCCTAACTCTAAAACCCTAACCCTAGCTCTGACCCTAAAACCCTAGCCCTAACCCTAAAACCCTAACCGTAAAACCGTAAAACCCTAAAGCTAGAACCAGTACAAACGCACGAACAATGTCATAAATAACAGTGACAAATGAAATATACACCGCCGATAGTTGTTGTTGACAAACAACGGCAGTAATTTTATTCAGCTGTAATTTTATACACGTCATTGATTGGTTGAAATTACCGAAATGCGAAAATTTTAACAAGAAATAACTTCCAAACTACAGAATTTTCTCAACAACGCCAAGAGTAAAAGATGTTTTATGTGACACTTTCTACCAGTATACGAAGTTTGAAAGTGTTTAGTCACAAAAAATTATTTTTTAATCTGTAGGTCAAAAGGTAAAGATCCGAGCTGTTTCGGATCTTTTCGCTTTGACCGGCAGATTTTAAAAATAATTTCTTTGTAACTAAACATTCTGTAGTTTGTAAGCTATTTATTTGCTGTTTAATTTCTTGCATTTCGGCAATTTCAACCAATCAATGACAACTATTGAGGTGAATACAGTCTCTCCGGATCTTTGCCAACAACAATTATTTGCGGTGTCATATGAATTTGTCACTGTTATTTATGACATATTTCATATCAGTTACGTTCGTATGAATAAAAGATTATCGTTATTAAACTTTTATTAATAAACACATATTCTGAGTTCACAACATATGCAGTTTTAATTTCCCTAAGAAACAGATTGGGTTTATTTACATTTCTGAAGAAAAAAAATATACCTTCCCCCCACCCCTAACCCTAACCCTAACCCTAACCCTAACCCTAACCCAACCCTAACCCTAACTCTAACCCTAACCCTAACTCTAACCTTAACTCTAACCATAACCATAACCCTAACCCAACCCTAACCCTAACCCAGATTGAAATGCAATAGATCGATATTAGGGTCATAATTATTGGTGGACACTAAAGAGGGAACGGTTTTGTTATCCAGCTCTGTTTACGAGTGACCCCTCAGTTTATGGTCACAGGGTATCTTTTTTCTTATAAATAACAGTGACAAATTCATATGACACCGCAAATAATTGTTGTTGACAAAGATCCAGAGAGATTGTATTCACCTCAATAGACGTCATTGATTGGTTGAAATTGCCGAAATGCAAGAAATTAAACAACAAATAGCTTACAAACTACAGAATTTTCTCAAGAAAGCCAAGAGAAAAATATTTTTTATAAACACATTCTACCAGTATACGAAGTTTAAAAGTGTTTAGTTACAAAGAAATTATTTTAAAATCTGCCGGTCAAAGCGAAAAGATCCGCTGTTTCTTGCAAAAATACGTCTAAAGCAAAACTTTTTCATGGACTCTTAAAATACTACCATGGATCTCCAATTTACCATTTTGCTTGCATGGACATCAAAAATCTTACATTAGATCCCTAGGGGTCATATGAACCCCGATTGAGGACCTACTAATGCATGTTTCAAGTGAAATTCGCTCAGCAACATATGTAGAGAAGTAGCTAATTTATTTTGTCAACACTCTCTTTCCTTCGATATCTATAGTTCAGATAACGAATACAAATGGCTAGAGTCTATCATGCTGTTTACATTATACATTTAAAAGTCAAACCATATTTGTTTCATGTAGATTACATTTCACCTCATGTATATAAATAGAAATAAACAATTAATTTTATCTGTCACATCATCACCTTGAACCAGTCCTTGAAATATTTCGATCAGTTTCAACTAAAGTCTTCAGTTTTGTTAAATCTATTTGTTTTATTTATCATATCCAGGTCACAACGTTATCACTTTCCGTTACTATTTTTATAAATTAAATTTTTTTACTGTACTCTATAAATCTTTCGTAAATTTTCGAGATCCCACGATCTAGCATTTATCTGTTATATTAAAGTGCTTGCGATAAAATCCTGTAGTGTAAACAATCTGTCCTACTGGGAAAAAGGAGTGGTAAAAGTATATGTGCAGGAGAGAAAGAGATTCAAACGAACATTACTAGCACGTGCACACATGCACATACTTCAACCCCCCCCCACACACACACACACACGACAATTATCTGTGTATGCATGTGTGTGTGTTTTTGTAAAGGAGAGAGTGGGTGATATGAACATATGTGCACACGCCATTAGCGTTCGTACGTGTGGAAACAAAAATATCGTTTATTCTTAAGCTACAAATAAGTAAAATATTCCATTTCGATAGTTTAAATCATTTATTAAATCTATATTCGATTGACGGAGTGGGGTGCAAAATTGGTAACTGGGGCAAAATGAGCAATTTCTGATTTCTTATTATTTCTTCCCTACTACCTGTTATGTTGCAGAATTTGCATCATCATGTTGCATTGTGGCACCACCTTTGGGAGTAAACACTTTTCAGCATAGTTGCTTCTGTTGGAGTTGTGAGAATTAGATACGTTTTTTCAAGAAATTTTTCCTCATCTTTGACCCGTTTGTATAATAATTGAAGTTGCTAATGAAATATCTGGATAATTTTTGATGTTTTACAATCAATATTCTTTTCTCTGTTGGATTCCAAGTCAATTTTTCCCGCATTAATGTCTAATTTGATAATTTCCAGTTCTCAAAAAATTATGTCTAAACTGGGGCAAAATGAGTAATGACTAATTTCAACAATTTCTTTATGATATGCGAATATATCATAAGGAGAATTACTCCAGCAGACCGTGAAGAAGCTATAGAGAGTATTTTATGTTGAGTTTTTTTATAAATACCGTAAATCCTCGAGTATAATCCGCATTTTTTCCCAAAATTTAAAGGTCAAAATCCCTAGTGCGTACTATATACGAGGTTAAAAATGAAAAATATTTTCTAAGCAATGTCCGAGTCTCTGTTTGCTGTCCGACAATGCTTATTCAGACGCATTTTGTGATCTCGGGCGCGAAAATACCTTAAGCTAAGCCTGAAAGCAATGAAGTCATAAAAGAATCATCTATAACTTGCAGTAAGCAACATTTATGAAAATAAAAGTATTCAGAACATGTAACAAAACAATTTGCAAACATATTTACATTCCCATATAACAGTTAAGAACATCACTATTATTGTATTACGCATGCACGGAAGTGTTTGTTCGACTAGGTGCTACTGGCTTAATTACGTACGACTCAAGTTAGAGAAGGGGTGCGTATTATACACAAGGTTTAGGTTTCTCAGAAGTACAGCACCCTAAAAATCCCCTGCGTATTATACTCAAGGGCAGACTATACTCGAGTATCTCGAGTATACACGTGTATCTCAAAACAAAAACTCGAAACAAAAACAAAACGAATAATTTTAGACACACGCGTAACAATTAAATTAATTTAACAATTAAGAAAAAAAAACGAAAGGCTAAAATTTAAGGTTAGGGTTAGGGTTAGTGTTAGGGTTAGGGTTAGGGTTAGTGACAGGATGTTGTCTCAGTTTTAAACGCAGCAAATGATTTTAGCTCAATAGAGGCCATTGATTGGTTAAAATTCGAAAAATTAAACTACGTTAAACTTACAAATTACAATTTTCTCAAGAAAGCCAAGAGAAAAAAATGTTTTATTTTGACACATTTTACCAGTATACGAAGTTTAAAAGAGTTTAGTTAAGTAGAAATTGTGTTGAAAACTGCCGTTCAAAAGGAAAAGATCCGTGAGCGTTATAGAAAAGCTACAACAGAAGTGTGTGGTAATAAAATACAAACAAAATATATCAGCGTTCGCTTAATCGTTTTTCTCTTTGGATTCCTGGTGCAGCTGGGTTTTTTTTTCCATGCTTTTATTTCTATGTCATCCCGATCATCTTCTGTTGATCTTCGTATAGTGGTCTTCGGATGCCTTCTTTATTTCCGTTGGATGAGGTGGCTTTTTGGCGCCGCTGATTCGACGCGGACTTAACCTCAGACATTTTAATGTTTCTCTCCCTTGTCCTCTTTCTGTTGATATGTGTGAGCATTTAATTTTGTGTGTGTGTGTGTGTGTGTGTGTGTGTGTGTGTGTGTGTGTGTGTGTGTGTGTGTGTGTGTGTGTGTTTGTGCGTGTGTGTTGTAACTGTATGTGTATATTTCTGCGTACACTGGGTATGTGTGTGTGGTGTGTTGTGTGTGTGTGTGTTGTGTGTGTGTGTGTGTGTGTGTGTGTGTGTGTGTGTGTTTATCTCCTTTGCTAATATGCACTGTCACCAAAACAGACTGAACGTCCAGCCAGCTGCGCCAAATCCTCAGTGTCCAAAGAGTGGCACCCAGTCATTTCATTCCGCCTTTCGCCTATTGGATTCCAATTATCACCTTGGTCTTATGAACCCTGATTTAGTCACCTCGGATTTCCGAAAACTGATAGTCCCTTCGGGTGTTTACATACCCCAATACAAAAATGTTTATAGTGTTACAATTATGTAAAATATTGTCATACTGCTGAAAAAATAGCATAACAGGCAATCTCCGTTACAATATACATTAAATCAAAACTGAGATGAAAATTATAATAAATTTGTTGCATAAATAACTGTAAATTGTAGATGAAACACACCAGTACTATAATAGAAAAAAAGTTTTATTCATCAAAATAGCCACAATGTATTTCCATGAATTGAAATGGAAAGAAAAATCAATGTGAATTCATTATATAGATATTACCTATTTCTTTACTACCCACAAGGGGTTAAACATAGAGTGGACAAACAAGGACAGACACACGGATTAAGTCGATTATATCGACCCCAGTGCGTAACTGGTACTTATTTAATCGACCCCGAAAGGAGGAAAGGCAAAATCGACCTCGGCGGAATTTGAACTCAGACCGTAGCGGCAGACGAAATACCGCTAAGCATTTCGCCCGGCGTGCTAACGATTCTGCCAGCTCGCCGCCTTCACTCATTATATAGATATTACCGTTCACTCGTATTCACCACTGGTTGCTACATTCTTGTAATTTGTGCAAATCACAGTTATTTTATTGTGATTACTCAAACATGTTTCAATCCTTTGACCTGACACAAAATGCACATCTCTTTGCCTGGCTTTGTAATGACTGTGAGGTGGTAGAGGCTGTTGCAGCTGCAGTTGAGGGCAACAGTCTTGCAATAATTGCTCTGAGATTTGTTGACAACTGAACTACAACTGAGTCACACCAGGTGCTACACACCCTCACTGAGTCAGAAAAGTAGTAGGACGGAGTAAAAGAACAAGTTACCAACTAGGAAATAGGAGCACTTAAAATGTCGGGGTGACATGTGACTATCTCTATTTATATTCAGTTATTTGTTGATCGGCAGGTTTGATCGAGATGTCTTTGTTGCTCACAATCGTAGGATATTCAATGCTTTGATATTTTCGGAGACACCTAATCCTGAACGTTAGAAACTCTCTGACGATATCTATGTCTATTTTCCCATGACTCGGTACCATATTGCAGGACGAATTTGACTATGCTATTCGAAATTCTCAGCTTATAGAACTTCTCAGCTAGAAACCAAGATCTCTGCACAGAGATCTTGGTTTCAAGATCGGCTTAACATATTTGCGGTTTGACTTGCTCTATATCTCGCTTCCGTTACCTCCAATTCCTAGATACGTGAAGAATTTCACTTCACTCAGTATGTTTGATCATGACAGTGCCAAAGAACATCGTTTTGAATTTTCATTATCGCGTCTATCTAACGTTTTACACTCAGTCGCGCCATTTCATTGATATTTCTCTTAACTTATGGGAATATCATGCAAAAGTATTTGTGTATGTATGTACATGTGTATGAGAATGTCTGCGTGAGACACAGAAAGAGAAAGAGGGAAAAAAGGAAAGAACCAAAAATAAGATGCAAACAAAAAGAAGAAAGGAAGAAGTAAAGAAAGAAAAAGAAAGAAGACAGGAAAGAAAGATCGTAGTACTCACATAATATGCTTGTATAAGTTGTTATGAATGTACGAAATAGTGTCAAAAGAGTATGTATATGCTAGCATTTCAATGTGTATGCGTTCGTGCGTGTGTTTGTGTGTGTATGTGTGCGTGCATGTGTGATTGCAGGCGCGTGTTTGAATGTGTTAGTACATTGGCGTGTGAGTACTACAAGCGTATGTTTATATATATATATATATATATATATATATATATAATATATATATATATATATATATACACCACGAAATGGATATACACTTATATCAATTATCAAATGTGTACGTGTTGTTTGTGTATGTGTATGTGTGTGTGTTGCGCGCGCGAATTTTCTTTCTTTTTTTTGACTAAGACAAAAAGAACAGTGTCTTTAACCGTTTTAGACTCACGGATACCAGTGTTTCTTACAGAAAGTGGTGGGGAGACGCAGATTTAAAAAAAAAAAACGGAATCTTGCCCATGTTTGATAAAAATTTTCGGTGGTTATAAACTTATTCAAACTCACCATGGCGAAGAAAGAAACATAACATTTCTTTTGAAAGCAAAATCTTTTCTGTCTATTCATTTATATATATATATATATATATATATATATAACTCAACTTGTGTGTCTGTGTGTGTATCTATGTGTGTGTCTGTGTGTTTAACTTCCCGGCACATCTCCTCCTAGCCAACAAATCGTAGAACCACCAAAAATGGGTCACTGAAAGTTTAGGCGAATGAAAATTGAACTGCACTATTTCTTTTCCGAAATTCATCTCGCAAGTGCAAAGATCGATAATGTGTTTGTTTAGGCCTTATCCCATGCATTGAATAGTGAACTTTACTCAGTCAGCTGTTTGACGTGAACTGTGTTCACCACGCGTGCAAGCATGCGTAAATTGTATGAGAAATAAAAAATCAAGATATAAAAACAAATCGCTGTAAACATTGTAGAAATTCGGCAAAGAAATGAATTTTCGGGATGTCGCCTGGAGGGTTTTTTCGTATTAATCGTTTGGACTTTGTGAACACATACCAATTTTCTGCATAACATTTTTAACGCTTTGAATTAAATGTGACCATTTTGCGTTGAGTCTGCAGTTTGAATCACTTTAACCAAATTTTAGCTGGCCGGATTTTTGATCATCACGATACATCGCCAGCGACTCCCTGAAATTCTCCCCTGAAATCCCCGTTGAGAAATCTATATATATAAAACTCAACTTGTGTGTCTGTGTGTGTATCTGTGTGTGTGTCTGTGTGTTTAACTTTTGGATCTACCAAGTTTCATTATTAAAGATGGAAAGTAGTGTGTAGCAAATCTATATATATAAAGCTGAAGTTGTCTGTGTGTAGCAGGTTTGGTAGCCTTCAACTAACACTATCTCCTTCGAGATCCTGCAGCGCAAGTTGACCAACATTGAGAGTATGATAGAAGAAGGCTTGCTCTTCATTCTGTAGAAGATAAAATTCAAATCGGACCATGTTAACACCAAAAATTATTTACATAAAAAAAGTGCTTTTTTTCTATGAAAATCCCTATTTTTTTACGATTTTTGACTGCTGTGTCACCATTTTTCGGTGTATTTCAACTGGAAAAATGTTTACTTGAAGAGAATAACAAGTTGCATAATGCAAAATTTTTACTTTTCAAAAATTCCAATTCTAAAGGATCGAAACAAACCCAAGCAACACCGGGTGATACTGCTAGTATATATATATATATATATATATATATATATATAAGGAAAGACAGTACCAATTTCAGCAATAATTATTTAGTCGTAGGGATCTTTACCTTTTGACCTACAGATTTAAAAAAATATTTTCTGTAACTAAACACTTTCAAACTTCGTATACTTGTAGAATGTGTCATATAAAAACATCTTTTACTCTTGCCGTTATTGAGAAAATTCTGCATTTTGGAAGTTATTTATATTTCGTTTGTCACTGTTATTTAGACATCGTTCGTGCGTTTGTAGTGGTCTTAGCTTTAAGGTTTTAAGGTTATGGTTTTACGGTTTTATGGTTAGGGTTAGGGCTAGGGTTTTAGGGTTAGAGTTACGGTTAGGGTTTTAGAGTTAGAGCTAGGGTTAAGGTTTTAGGGTTAGGGTTAAGGTTTGGGGGTTATGGTTGGGGTTTTAGGGTTAGAGTCACGGAACAAATGAAAAATGAAGCACGAACGATTATGGTGGTGCCATGAAGTAAACATGCTTCAGATACACTCGTTTATTCATACATACGTAAATGAAATGAAATATGTCATAAATAACAGTGACAAACGAAATATACACCGCCAGAAGTTGTTGACAAACAACAGCAGTAATTTTATTCAGCTAAATACACGTCATTGATTGGTTGAAATTACCGAAATACGGCAACTTTAACAAAAAATAACTTCCAAAATACAGAATTTTCTCAACATGTTTTATGCGACACATTCTACCAGTATACGAAGTTTGAAAGTGTTTAGTTACAAAAAAATATTTTTTAAATCTAATTCTTTACTACCCACAAGGGGCTAAACACAGAGAAGACAAACAAGGACTGACAGACGGATTAAGTCGATTATATCGAACCCAATGCGTAACTGGTACTTAATTTATCGACCCCGAAAGGATGATAGACAAAGTCGACCTCGGCGGAATTTGAAGTCAGAAAATCTGTCAATCAGAAGGTAAAGATCCAGTTAGTATTGGCGAGGCTAGCATTTGTCAGATAACCACTGTCGTATAACAATACTAAAAGAGACCGGCATGTGTAAATGTGTGTACGTGTGTGAATTAGTAGTAGCATGGCGGTGAAAATTATGACGGGTAGCATTGTTGGAACAAAATATATCTATATAAGAAATGAGTGAACAGGTTTAAGGGATAATTAATATATTGGTCATCCATATTAACATCTATATTGTATTAGTCAATCCTAATTCAGTTGCGTACGTACGTATATTCGCAGGCGGCTACATCACATGCCAATAAATTTATTAGCTGGCTGTGTCGTATGTTAGAGGAAATGTCAACGAGTGTCATTGGCTAACTAGGGAGGGGAAGCTTAACTAATTCGTCAAATCATGAAATAAAATCAAGGTTAAAATATTCGATTCAAGTTTTCTAGTTTTATTTTCCAGTTGTTATTCAGTTTTAATGTTCTCTTTTCCTATTTATTTTAGTTATTTTATTTATAGGCACAGGCGTGACTGTGTGGTAAAAAGTTTGCTTCCACACTACGTGGTTCCGGGTTCATTCCCACTGCACGGTACCTTGGGCAAGTGTCTTCTACTAAAGCCTCGGGCCGACCAAAACCTTATGAGTGGATTTGGTAGACGGAAACTGAAAGAAGCCTGTTGTGTATGTATGACGTATGTATATATGTGTGAGAGTGTGTTTGTGTTTGTCCCTCGCCACTGCTTAACAATCGTAACTTAGTGGTTTACGCCCCCGTAATGTAGCGGTTCGACAAAGAGACCGATAGAATAAGTACCAGGCTTTAAAAAAATCCTAGGGTCGATTTGTTCGACTAAAAACACTTCAAGGTGGTGCACCAGCATGGCCGCAGTCAAATAACTGAAATAAATAAAGGATAAAAAGTAAAAGAAAGTTGTTACAAATTTCTCCTTTGTAAAGAGGGGGAAAATATGGACCAAAATAGAGAAACTTATTTTCATACTATAGTATATAAAATTATAAACAATAGATTTTTTAATCGACAATAGAAGGAAATTATTTTAATATGACTCAGAGACTAAATTATTTCCTACCACCACCACTACCATCATCAAAATCACATGGATTTTGGGGTTTGATTTTTATGACTGGTTTTCTTAACATTTAAGAGGTATGTTAACGATGTAATATCCTCATCCCACGCCATGATAGACAACTGTCGAAACACTCGTCATTTCCTTATCGTTTCCTATTTACAACGGTAATATCTACTGAAAAGTGGAGCCTCTAGTAATAACAACCAAATCTCCCTCACATCACACCTGTCCTTTTTAAATGCAGGATATACTGGGTAATGTACTTCAAGATATACCACTAAAAAGGTGGGATGGTCACAGTTGGAATACCTTTGATCTGTACAATAAGGGCTGATCTGGGACTAAACCATGCCCGTCACTAAGAGGATACACTGGATGACACTGTTCGTTCGCTATTCAACAGTGCACCATCAGATTTACAGTGGTACACTTATTTCGAAACTTCGCTTTAGCATTATTATAAATTTGTGCCTACTCAGAGTATTCTGAAGCACCCCAAGGCACTATAGTCTGGTAACAGGCCGGACTAAACAACAACTTCGAGCTTAAGAGACTCAATTACATTCCTGCTGTTGTTGCTGTTGTTGGAGCCCTGTTTTTATAGATACGCCTTACCTCCTGGACTACATTATCCAATGTATCTTGTTTTTAAAGAGATCATATGATTTAAAGAGGATTTGGTTGTTATTTCTCGCGAGTCGAACGATCACGCCATGTAGTTATCAGCTTGGACATCAAGGTTATCAAAGTAGCAAGAGTATAAAAGGTTATTAAGATTAATTAATAAACTGGTTTAATTAATTAATAATCTACACATAATCTTTAGTTTATTAAACTCCACAAAATCAAATAGTCTTTGTATGACTGAAGGGGCAGCGGAGGGGGAGAGAGAAATTGAAGCAAAGGTCATTATTGTGTTAAATATATTCATAAATATAGATTTGTAGAATTACAAAAAGTCCTCAAATATGTAAAGATAACAAGAGAAATAATCAATTGAATAAGTTCAGCATATTATTATTGGTACTTTATTTTATTGATTTCACTGGGATAAAAGCAAAGTTGATGCAGCAAAATCGAAACCTAGAATATAAAGGAACGTAATTTAATATAGCAAGGAACTCTAACCGTTTCTTCATTACTCTACCAATTCTACCACCCACTATTATTCTCCCCACCACTCTACCAATTCTACTACCTACTACCATTCACCTACGATTCAACCAATTCTATCAACGACTACCATTTCCCCCTCAGCATTCTACCAATTTTAACATTCACCACCATTCTCCCAACATTCTACTAATACTACTACCCACAACCATTTCCCCACCACCCAGCCGATTAAACCACCTACTGTCATTTCCCCACTATCACTTCTATCGTTAACAACTATACACCCATCACCACTCTACCAATTCAGTCATCCACTACAATTCCCACACCATTCTACCCATTCTACAAATTCTACAGCACACTACCATTCAACAACATTCTATCTCATTCTACCATTCCTTCTCACCACTCTATCAATTCTACTATCAACTACCATTATTCTCCACCACCACCTTACCAATTCTACCATCAACTACAGTTCTTCCACCATTATACCAATTCCACCATATACTACCTTCCTCCACTAGTCTACCAAACCTATCAATTCTACCATCCACTACCTTTTCTCCTTACCATTCTACCAATTTTACCCCAACATCATTTGCCCCAATACCCACATTTCTCCACCACCCTACCGATTCTACCACCTACTACTATTTCTCCAACAATCAATTCTACCATTGACTACAACTTCCCAATCATCATTCTACCAATTCTACCATCAACTACCGTTCACTCTCCAGTCGACCAATTCTACCATCGACTACCATTCTACCAATTCTACCATTCCTCCACCATGTTACCAATTTTACCGCCCACTACCATCTAATAGTTCTATCAAATCTACCACCCACTGCCATTCACTCTACATTCTACCAGTTCTACCATCCACTGTCACTCTCTCATGCTACCTGTTCCACCTTCCTCAACCATTTTCTACTTCCATGAGTCGAGCCTTTCCTTATGAATGAAATTTGATGTGGAAGTTCATCGAGTGGATTGTACCAACGCCACGCTCATTCCGCCTAAGAATTATATTAAGTGTACACATATAGGCGTAGGTGTGGCTGTGCGGTAAAAAGCTAGCTTCCCAACTACATGGTCCCGGGTTCAATCCCACTGCTTGACACCTTGGGCAAAGTCTTCTACTATGGCCTCGGGACGACCAAAGCCTTGTGAGAGGATTAGGTGGACGGAAACTAAAAGAAGCCCGTCGTATATGTGTGTGTGCGCGTGTGTATCTATGTGTGTGTGTCTTTGTGTTGTTTCCCCACCACCGCTTAACAACTGGTGTTGGTATGTTTGCGTCCTCGTAACTTAGCGGTTCAGCAAAAGAAAAACCAGTCCTGAGGATCGATTTCTTCGACTAAAACCCTTTAAGGCGGTGCTCCAGCATGGCTGCAGTCAAATGACTGAAACAAGTAAAGGAATAAATTAGTAAAAGACTGTCTGCAGAATACTCGGTCATTTACATTAGAATTCAATGACCCTGGTATTTCAGTTGATCAAACAACCGAAAATTCATAATTGGAATTTCTAACCAAAGGGATCCATTTAATCTGCTACACCACCCTCGCCCTATATCCCAAAATGTTTGACCTTATGTTAAAGTTAGAAATGGTTCTTATTTATATTTAGAGTCCATAGTTTCTTTACTCCAAGACGTGTGTTAGAAATCAGATGTCAAAATAGGGAACTTGTTAAAGAAGCCTAATTAATGTGTGAATGTATGTGTGTGTGTGTGTGTGTGTGTGTGTGTGTGTGTGTGTGTGTGTGTGTGTGTGTGTGTGTGTGTGCGTGTGTGTAAATGAGTACTATAAAATACGGATTCAGCTATTAGCCATCACGCCACGCGCACACATACACACACTCACATAGATAGATAGATAAATAGATAGATAGATAGATAGATAGATAGATAGATAGATAGATAGATAGATAGATAGATAGATAGATAGATAGATAGATAGATATGTCATATCGTTCTTGAGAGTTTCTGATAACATGTAACTCATTACAAACTGGTGCATGGTCGGACTATCGGTGACTAAATTAGCAACACCACCACCAAGCCTGCTTAGTGGGTAGGGTGAGTTCTGGACACCCTCTACAAGAACAAAGAAAAAATAGCCCGACTTATTCAAGTACCAGAAGATAACTTTGTGCTCCATTACAGGAAAAAATCCTTGCAAATTTACATTTGAATTGAGGTGACCGGTAATAAAGTCACAATTTTGGCTAGAAAAGAAGTCACAATTAATTTATGGTAACCGGTAATAAAGACACAGGGAAAAAAGTGACAATTAATTTATGGGATTCGGACAAAACTACCCTAGGATAAAGTCCCTTAGGACAACCCTCCCACGACACCCCACTCCCCGGACAAAACCTTTGTGACTTGTTCCTGCGACTTTTTTTCCAGAGACTTTTTTTCCGTGACTTTTTTCCTGTGGCTTTTTTAGCTGTGACATTTTTTTTTTACCTGGATTCGCCTCCTCGTGCCTGCTCTCTTCATGTTCAACAGCATGCTGCTCGTACGGGCCTCCGGAGACCTTTGAGGGGACTAACGTTCCACACAGACACTCTGTTATATCACATCCGGAGTTACATCTATCTATCTATCTATCTATCTATCTATCTATCTATCTATCTATCTATCTATCTATCTATCTACCAGTCAATCTGTCTGTCTGTCTATCTGTCTGCCGGCATGTCTGTTTATTTGTCGGCCTGTCAGTCTGTCTGTCTGTCTTTCTCTCTCTCGTTACACACACACACACACACACACACACACACACATATATATATATATATATATAAATTCTCTACTGGGAATGACCAAGTTTTAAAATCTGCTGGATCTCACTCATAACGGAATCTTACATTGCTTATAAACTCTATATTTGGAAGGACTCATTTTAAACTCTGTTGGACATTTGGACTTTACTCATAGGATATTGGAATATTGCATATATATACCACTATGCCTATAAAATGGATTTACAACTTCAGTGCCCATACATATCTTACATCTATTTTCTTTCTTCCACCTCACTCTCTATTTTGTATCACATCTAAACTAACTATGACTTAACTTTCCTCTCACACCGTCTCCAATGAAGGGATATTATTAACAAATATCCTAGAAACAGCTGTAAGACCTATCTACAAATGCTCTAATATCTATACAGCCTTGGTTTTTTATCTTATTACGGAAAATATTCTTATATATATGGGGGGTGCTTATATATATGATGCATATATATGTATATATACATACATATATGTACGTACTTACATACATGTATATATTTTTTTACATATATATATGCATACGCGGATACAGGACGTCACCAACTGTATATACAACCTACAATACGTTAACAACGAGAGAAAAAAATGGAAAACAGGACAAGTAAGCACAGAGAAACGACCCTTCATCAGTTGTCGGCTGTCTATCTTCACATTTTCAGCAATTTCGAGCATTCTCGAAATTTCAGGCTTCGTGCCTGTAGTGGAAAAATTATTATTTTGCTGGATATGATGGAAGGTGTCAGCAGACTAAGGTGACACTTGTTTACTGCTCATGCTTCAAGAACTCTGCGAAGAATTCTTCCAGTTCCAAGCAATGCTGATTTTTGTAGGTGTTTTACCTTCACACTTACACCAATCTTTTTCAGCCATGCTGGTAGTTGAGTGCTGATAGTTCCAAGTGCACCAATTACTATTGGTATCACGTCTACTCTATTCATTGACCTCAACGTTCATATTTCCCACTTCAAATCGTCATAGTTGTCTATTTTTTCTTCTTTCACATTGATCCTGTGGTTACTGGATTATGTCGATTATCACGCATGTTCTTTTTCTTTCTTTCACCACAACAATGTCCACTTTCCGATGTCTGGTCAGGTTTTCGCACTGAATCATTGCATCCGACAGGATTTTGCAATTCTCATTCTCGGTGACTCCTTCTGGGGTTTTCTCATACCACTTCTTTGCTCTTTATAGGCTATTATTATTATTTTATTAATCCTGCATAGAAAGGTTTTCCGCATGTATATCCACACTGGAAACACTTTGATGTATAATAAATATGTGTGTAGCCATACAACAGCATAAGAGCTACTAAACGCGCGTTACAGGCAGACAGAATGAATGAATGAATGAATTAAATTTACTTTTCAGATCAGCCATGTCTGACGATTGTTTAATCATGCTTTCAGCTTAGATAAGTGTGATTTCACATGAAACTGCGCTAACTTTCATTGGCCGTATATGGTTCGAAAATATATAATATTGTACTTCAATTATGTGTGCGTGTGTGTGTATGTATACAGGTACATATGTATCTATGTATGTATAAACATATGTGCGAACGTGCGTCTGTTTATGTGTGCACGTGAACATTGCATTCGCAAACAAATCTACCCACGTACTTACGTATAGCTGACATTAATGTTTCTCTCAGTAGTTCTCTACTACTTAACAATATATTTTTTTACTTATTTATGTTTACGTATTTCTGTTCCTCTTGCAGTAATTTTGGCATTAAGCCATTCTTTTTGATTGCTGTTGTTGTTTCATATCTATCAAAATATCATATTTGTATACAAAAACTCGTGTAATTCGACTTGTGCGGGTGTGCATTTGCTTCTGTCAACAATTGCTCTTGGTTTTACATCTTAATATCAAGGTCACAATGTCGATGTTTGTGTTTAAATCTGTCGGTATGTTTCCAAGCTATAATATTTTGCATTTGTTTTACTCTTCTATTTAGAATGCGCGTGTGTGAGTGCGCGCGCGTATATACTTTACTTCTTTTAGTCATTATCTTGCAGCCATTCTGGGGCTTCTTACTATACAGTCCTGCCTGGCATAAATACACATGTAAATATATATATATATATATATACCAGCATGGCCACGGCCTTCGGGCTAAAACATTTTTAAGGATTTAAGGATTTATATATATATAAATGAATATATATATAGGCGTAGGAGTGGCTGTGTGGTAAGTAGCTTGCTTACCAACCACATGGTTCCGGGTTCAGTCCCACTGCATGACACCTTGGGCAGATGTCTTCTACTATAGCCTCGGGCCGACCAAAGCCTTGTGAAACTGGAAAGAAACCCGTCATATATATGTATATATATGTATGTGTGTGTGTATATGTTTGTCCCCCCAACATCGCTTGACAACCGAACTTAGCAGTTCAGCAAAATAGACCAATAGAATACTAAGCTTACAAAGAATAAGTCCTGGGGTCGATTTGCTCGACTAAAGGCGGTGCTCCAGCATGGTCACAGTCAAATGACTGAAACAAGTAAAAGAGTATACATACATACACACACATCGCTTTTAATAAAAGTATTTATATATAATATATATATATATTATATATATATATATATATATATATATATATATAGAGAGAGAGAGAGAGAGAGAGAGAGGAGAGAGAGAGAGAGAGAGACAGACAGACAGACAGACAGACATCCAAATTGAGGGAATGGAGCAGCTAAAATCCAGGCTATATATGTTTCCAACTTAGCAGATCCTCTGATGTAATAATTACTCGACCAGGGGTACTCAGCTGGCTACTCATGTGACTGAAGATGCCTTAATTATATGAAGATTATATTGTCGTTAAGGAATCCCGGGTGAATTAGCTGTTAGAAACCTCTATATTGGGTGTTTTATTTTTTAGCTCCAATAACAAGACTTTACTCAGATTGATATCAGTCACTTTTGTTCTCTTGATGGGTTTCGCATTATTTTCAAAAATATTTGCTCGCACAGATGCCATTTTTTTCTCTTTCATTTCATTTGAATGAGTAAAATAATGAAGATGGAAAGATTTTTATTCGAATAGGAAAACCTTCAATAACCTTTATATTGATGCAGGTATGGGTGTGTGGTTAAGAAGATTCTTTTGCAACCACGAGGTTTCAAGTTCCGTTCAACTGCGTGGCACTTTGGACAAGTGTCTTCTACTTAGCTCCAGGCAGGTCAAAGCTTTGTGAGTGAATCTGATAGATGGGAATTGTGTTGAAACCCATCGTGTGTGTGTGTGTGTGTGAAGGAGAGAGAGATCCATCGTGTGCGTGTGTGTGTGTGTGAGAGAGAGAGAGAGAGAGAGAGAGAGAGAGAGTTTGTGCTTGTTCCCACAAACACGCATACCGTGACGTTTTTCACGTCCCTATAACTTAGCGGTTCAATTCAGATAGCAATAGAATAAGTATCACGCATAAAAAATAAATACTGGGGTCGATTCGTTCGATTAAACTCTTGAAGGCGGTGCCCCAGCATGGCCGCAGTCCAATGACAAACAATTAAAAGATAAGAGATAACCATTTCCACAACAAACGGAGGAGCAGACAGCTTAAAGTAATTTACACGTTAGCGAAAACGAACTGAACAAAATGGACATTTTTAATTCTTAAGTCTTGGACCATAATCACAAAAAATGCCAGTGAACTTGTAATTTGCTTTCTTCCGGAAGTGAGAGAATACGTGTAATTTCCTTTTTGAAACTGGTATTTCCAAGATTGCAGCTTCCCCACCTCGATTCTACAATATGACCGTGCTCTTCATTCATCATCATCGTCATCGTCGTCGTCATCGTCGTCGTCATCGTCGTCGTCATCGTCGTCGTCATCGTCGTCGTCATCATCGTCGTCGTCGTCGTCGTCATCATCATCATCATCATTGTCATCAACATCTGGACATTACTATCTCAAGTTCTAGGATTCATCGAGTCAGATACCCGGTTTCCCTGATGTATAAGTGATCAAGATCACAATATTCCCCCTGAACGAGACGCCTGTCCGGTGTAGGGTTATTCATTTACAGTTGAATGAACTGGACCAACTTGAAATGAAGTATTTTGCTCATGAACACAACATACCGCCCTGTCTGAGAATCAAACCACGATCCTATGACAATAAGTGCAGCATCCTAACCATTGGGCGGTCTTTTCATGCCAATTTCCATTTCTCCAACAGATTTCTTAAACTCGGTTGTTAATGCTCTTACTTGGATGAAAGTTACTTTCTTTATTGTCTACATTTGTGCAATCTCATTTTTTTAGTGGTTTGTACTCCTCGATCTTTTCCAGTTCTTTATCATCCACTCGTACATCACCAGCTATGGCAATATCTCTGATCTAGGTTTCCTTCATCATTTTATCAACTACAACAATGTCTAGTCTCCGAGGATCAATCACTGAATCACACTGGATGGTAAAATCCCACAAGGTTTTATATTCATTATTCTCGGTAGTAAGTTCTGGCTTATGCTCGTATCATTTCAATGTCCTTTCAAAACCATACTTCTAACAATCTCCAATGAGCATACTTAGCTACATTATTTTGCCTCCCCTTGTATTCCTTTGCAGTCAATTTGCTACACTGACTCACAATATGTAAGACTATTTCAGTTCTGATGCCACACATCCTTCAAAAGGATGATTCTCAGAGCTTGTTCCTGAACGCTGCATATCAATGCCTCAGTGCATCCTTTCATATCACTTTTCCTCAGCCACCTTCAAGTATTTATTTTGTCCATCCCTTCCATTTCTCTGAGGTATTGCATATGCACCGCTTTCCTTTTCCACTTGCTCAATCTTTGCTCTCCATCTTGTTTCTTAAATTCTTTTATGTGTGTTACATTTTCACTCGGTATCGTGTTTCTATAACTAAAGGTTCAATCTGCTGTTTAGCTTACTATCCTTGACTGTTTTCCTCATTGATAACATACATCGTGCATCCTATGAACCCGATTTCTCCCTTATTTTTAGACACATACAATCTATCGACATCGCTTTTAGGGTGCAGTTCCTTGTTCATTGTCATCACTTTCCTGAACTTTCTATTTCCTCAAGCTCGTTCTTCGTTCATCTAATTACATCTGCGCCGTATCACATTAAAGAGACACCCAATGCATTCACTGCCCTGATCTTGTTCTTTCCATCGAGTTTACTCTTCATAATTAACTTGGTTCTTCTGAGGTATTCTTACCTAAAGCTTTCCTTCATTTCACTCTTCTTGATTTTTTTCTTACTCCAAAATATCGAGATACTTGTATCCATCCACCTCAGCATCCTTAATTTTCTCACTAATGGGCAGTTCTACACCATCAGATGGCATTACTTCCTTTTTTTTTATGATAATTACACCACGCTTATTAATCCCAAATCCCATCCCTATATCCTTGCCGAATATCTGCACTGTTGAAATCAAACTATTTATTTCACGCTCACTCTTTCCGAAGACCTTTAAGTCAATCATATACAAGTGATTCAACTTTTCTCCCCTTTTTCACGGTGTACCCAGATGTCACTTTCTATATTATCTGTGTAAGGAGTATCATACACATCACAAACAACAATGATGACAAACTATCTCCCTGGAATATGCCTCACCTGATGTTAACCATCGCCAAATATTTTCTACATGTTAACTGATAACAACGTAGTAGTAGTAGTAGTAGTAGTAGTTAGTAGTTACATTCATTCGGTTGTAACTAATTCGAAGCATGTTGAAAAATCTACCTTCAATTTTATTATTCCAACGGTCAAGTTTATTTTGAAGGTCTGTTGACTGTCCCAGTAATAAAAACACACGCCCCCCCACACACACACACTAACAGTCGTGTGTGCAAGTAAATGCATGTATGACTGTCTACACACGCACCCGCATGGCCACAGAACACATACAGACACATAACCTACTCAAATACAAACACAGACACAGCCTAAGTTATTATTTAGGTTCACTAAAGAGCTGTGAAACGTGCTTAAACAGTTCAAGAAGTGACTAGTTACAGTTAAATGTCAAAACATTTTGCAACAGGAATCAGTCGCAAAAACAACTTGCGAAACAACAACAACAACATTAACGACAATAATGACGACGTCGATTTTCCAGAAGGAAAAAGGAGGGAAGTTATACAGCGTGTTAAGAAATTAATGGATACTACCAGAATTATTCCGAGATAACAGCCCCTTTATTATTAGTAGGGGTGACATGTTGACAAAGCCTTCTATTAAAAGTAATCCCCAGCCTCTGGGGGTTACCGGAAATACTCACAACTTCGTAAAGTTCATTGATTCAATAAACTATCACTCTCACGGGACTGAGATGTGTTTGGCTCCTCCAACTTCCGTTTAAAACCACTGGAGAACCTCATCTCTCTCTCTCTCTCTCTCTCTCTCTCTCTGTCGTTCTCTCTCTTTGTCTCTGTCTCCTTCTCTGTTTCTCATCTTGTCTCTATTTCTTTGTCTCTATATCTCAATCTGCCTATCTCTTTCTCTCTCTCCATTTACCCGTCTCTAATCTCTACTTGACACACTCTTTTGCTTCCCCCTCTCTCTTTCATTCTCCTTACCACATTCTTATACCACCTCTCTGTCTGACTGTATGTCTGTCTATCTGTCTCTCTCTCTCTCTCTCTCTCTCTCTCTCTCTCTCTCTGTCTTTCTGTCTCTCTTCGTGCCACATCAATACTTCCTTCTCTCTCCTTTCCATCCCACTATCTATTTTTCTATCTTTCTCTTTCTGTCCCTTCTACTCATATCTCTCTTTCTCTCCTTCTCTCTATCTTTCCTTCTCTCTCTTTCCTTATATAGGACGCTCGTCGACTTCGAGACAACTCTTCCAGTAGCGACTGATATTTTCTGACGTGGCAACATATATATAATAATATTTCTGCAATACTTGTCTAAGTCGATAGAATGATAGGTCTACAGAGCTGATCT
Source organism: Octopus sinensis (assembly GCF_006345805.1). NCBI lineage: Eukaryota > Metazoa > Mollusca > Cephalopoda > Octopoda > Octopodidae > Octopus > Octopus sinensis. The sequence continues at coordinate 146,281,922 of NC_042998.1, read as the reverse complement.
GTGTCTCGGGCTAAAGATACGAAACATTGATGACTCATTAGGGTGTTGGCAGCACTTCGCCGGAAAGTTTGTCTTCGTGTGATGACCACGGAGCCATTCAGCTTGATTACCACTACATCCCGTTTTCCTTGACCACGGAGCCATTCAGTTTGATTGCAATTTTCCTTAGCTCGTCTGCAACAGGTCAAAGGTCTTCGTAACACATCTTCTGTAATGTCAGAATGTTTATCAGCTGTTAATATTTCACCAATGAGGGTGTATGAGGCCGAAACATGCCTGTAGTTGTCACATCACCTCGTAACAAAGATCGCCCCCCCCCCTAAACTTCCTAAATATCTACATTTATTTCATGAAATCAATTCTTAGTTTCATGAAATAATTTTCTCTTTTCTTTGAGAGCTGCTAACAATTACTGTTAGGTTTTGTTTTGTTTTTCTGTCTCCGACGAAGAGGGAATAGTATAGAATAAACATCGACAAAAAAATAGTGTTGTTGTAACACTGCATATTGAAAGCTGACGATAATAACTTATTTTTCTAATATTTATTGTTGTCATTTTTGTATCAGAAGGCCGTTACAATGATTGGGAGAAAAGTTCACTCAATTGAACATAAGCACGAACATTTTAAAATATTTCTAAAGGCATCATCTCTGTTGTGTAATATTTCTATAATATATATGAGATAGGAAAAGGACACGTGAACTGCGTTTGCTGTCTTGTATATGGTATATGCAAGAGAGGGATGGAAGGACTACAAATAGCGAGAGGAAAGCAAAAGAATAAATGTCTTTTAACGGTCTAACAGCGAAATAAGACCTCTTACGAATTTAAGACTATTTCTGGTGACTTTCGAAATATTTTACCTGTTTCAGTCATTAGATCGCGGCCATACTGGGGCACCACCTTGAGGAATTTTTAATCGAATGGATCGACTCAAGTCCTTTTTCTTTTTTTCGAGCCTGGTATTCATTCCGTTGGTCTCTTTTGCTGACACTGTAGGATTAATTCCAAGGAGTGTACCGCTACAGAAAAAATATTTATTTTAATTGAGTATCTTTGTACACATCATTCGGTATATATGCTTGCAATTTATATATATATGACTAGCAGTATCGCCCGGCGTTGCTCAGGTTTGTAAGGGAAATAACTATAAAGCATTTTTAGAGAGTTATAGCCAAAAAATAGCAAAAAAATGGAAAAAAAATGATGGTAAATTTTTTTTGAGAGTTAAAAAAGGTGGAGTTGCGTCCCCTAGACGGTCTGTGGTTTGGGTTTCTGATTCTCGACCCCATGTCGAATTTATCGATTTTTTCAGAACTGGGGGAACTTTTCAAAATTTTCGCTGCGTTAGTTTTGAATTATGACATTGGGCTATGTGTGTGTCAAGTTTCATCAGAATCGGTTGAAAGCCGTGGTCAGAGTGAGGGTACGAGAAAACAGACACACAGAAAACGCACAGACAAACTGCCGTTTATATAGAGAGAGATTAAATAAACAATTCTAATAAAAGAATAAAACGGACAACATGAGAACGTGTATAAGAAAGGAGAGAGTTTGACGTTTCGAGCATAGCTCGTCGTCGGAAAGGAGAAAGAGAAAAAGCAATGCAACTACACACGTGTCGTTGGCGATTTCTTTTCCTTCTTTGGACTTTTCCCTTTCTCCTTCATGACGAAGAGCTATGCTCGAAACGTTAAGTTCTCTCCTTTCACCGAGCGTCAAGCTAATATATTTCTTATGCACGTTCTCATGTTGTCCGTTTTCATTCGTTTATTTGAATTGGCTGTTCCCTGCATGCTCACACTGACCGTCCACGTACTTCCAACTGATGTGGAATACCTGATTCATGGACTTCTTACTCAACCCTTAGATTACGTTACCTTTAAATTCCTTCGGAGTACGTCGTTTCGGCACCTTTGATTTTACACACACATTGTTTGTTTGTTTGTGTGTGTGTGTGTGTGTGTGTGTGTGTGTGTGTGTGTGTGTGTGTGTGTGTGTGTGTGTGTGAGTGAGTGTGTGCTCGTATGAATGCATGCACATATATATTGTGTGGAGGCGCAACGGTCCAGTGGTTAGGGCAGCGGACTCGCGGTTTCGATTCCCAGACCGGGCGTTATAAGTATTTATTGAGCGAAAACACCTAAAGCTCCACGTGGCTCCGGCTTATTTTGTGATTTAGGGGGGGGGGTTTGAAATACAAGGGAAGTGTTCAGTGAACTTCGGCGAGATTTGAACTCAGACGCAGAGAGTCGGTACAAATACTGCGAGATATTCTGCCCGATTCTTTAACAACTCCTCTAAGTCGCCTTTAGTTGAATATTTCTTAGTAATCTTAGGCAGTGAGCTGGCAGAATCATTAAGCACATCTGGCTAAATGCTTAGCGGCATTATGTCAGTCTTTATGTTCTGAGTTCAGATTCCAACTTTGTCTTTCCTTCTTTCGGAATCGATAGAATAAGTACCAATTGAGCACTGATCAACTAGCCTCCTTCCCCTTGGGGGAGGAGGCTAGTAATATACCAGTGCAACTTGTGATAGTACTGTTCCAAAATTTGAAACCAATATTCCTTAGTAATCTTACCATTTTTCTCCGCAGCTTAAAGATGGATTTTTTACTTTATAGTGTAAACAAACAAAACACTCATTAATTCTACAGTTTTCCCCTGTAGCCATTGTTGAGTTGTTTGGATAGGCTGTCACTGAAAGTGTCAAAGGAAAGTCAGTCTGGTGGAGTCTAGCCATACTCCCGAATTAATGATACCACGACGTTCTGTCTGCATAAGTACGGGATTTAGAGCGTGTGCTTGCGTCCCCTGCACCCCATGTTCCCGAGCCTATATCTGTCTATGATCAAGACACCTTCCAGCAAGGGTGGTAACGTCTACAGATCCCTGAAGAGGTCTAATAAGAACGAAACATGTCGGGAACTGTGATCCTTTACTTGCTAGAATAGTTGAAATGATGTTAGTTATTAATATTTACCTTTTCTTCACCACATAATCATTTTAATTAGTATTTGTATGCTTACTGTATTGTGTATGTTGTCATTAATTTCGCTCAGTACTGTTGAGGGATGATGGTGTAATATACAAGTACAACTTGTGATGATAGTACTGCGTATATCGGTGACTATTTCGTGTTTTTTTTTTTCGAAATTTCATTTTATTTTAATCTTTTAGTGAGGAGGATAGGCAGTGCCTATGTCCCTTTACAGAAAGTGACCAATATTGACCCCCATTGGATGGGGTGGCCCTAAGTGGCTATCCAAGGGGTCGATAGACACTTGAAACGATGTTGAGCATTAACAGTGCTGAATTATTTACTGAGTGGGTAATTTTAGGTTAAAACTCATTAATTTCCAATCAAATATCGATGCAAAAACTACTATTCACTGAATACTTATTTCACATTAAATCATCCGACTATATTAATATAATAAAAGGACTCAATTTTTATTGTTACCTCCTACTTGTTTCAGTCATTAGACTGCAGCCATCCTGGGCACCACCTTGAGGAATTTTTATCGAATGAATCGACCCCAGTACTTACTCTCTTTTTTCTAAGCCTCGTACTTATTCTATCGAATTTTTTTGCTGAACCGCTAAGTTACAGGGACATAAACACACCAGCACCGGTTGTCAAGCGATGGTAACACACACACACACACACGCACACGCGCGCGACGAGCTTCTTTCAGTTTCCACCTATCAAATCCACTCACATGGCTCTGGTCGGCCCGAGGCTATAGTAGAAGATACTTGCTCAAGGTGCCATACATTGGAATAATTGAACCCGGAACCATATGGTTGGGAAGCAAACTTCCTATTACGCAACCACGCCTGCGTGATGCATTTTCGTAAAATTTCTCTCGACATTTCTTATTTAAAAGAAGTAATGACACAAAAGAATGAATGACTTTATGTTTGTAGAAACAAGAAATTTTTATGATTATACTTTTTAATTTTATTTTAGAAATGTCCATGATGATAGAGTGGATAAGTTATCAACGATTCTATGAAGGGGTCAATGACAGGAAGGGCTTACCCATCTCTCGTTTACAGGGCCTTCGAGATGGTGGGTTAGAGGAGGGTATTCTTAAACTTGAAACAATGTCAGGTCTGAAAAGATAAAAAACAAAGTTGACCTTGGTAGGATTTGAACTCAGAACGCAGATTATCAGAATAAATACTGCGAAGTATTCTATCCAACTGTCTAATGTCTCTGCCAAGAATTGAAGTTGGGTTGTCGTCTGCCAGCTGGAAACACAACCTGTAATATATATAGAACGGCATTTTGTCTTATAGTATATTTATATTTCATGCTCTGAACTCAATGAAAACTCAAGATAAACGTCGTCAAATGGGCATTTATGGGAAATCTTTCATCAAAAGCCTATGACGTCATGAATGAGTGTGTGATATTGCCTTTCAACTACTTACTCATCGGATTTGAGCACTCAAACACACACTTGCAGACATACTCACTCTGACTAACGTCATGTACTAATGCTGAAACATTGCTTATTGTTGTAATTTAAAATAGAGACAGAATTATCAGAACAATATCACAGGCAGTACGGCACCGAACTACTGTAAATCCTCGAGTATAATCCGCATTTTCCCCCCAAAATTTAACGGTCAAAATCCCTAGTGCGTACTATATACGAGGTTAAAAATGAAAATTATTTTCTAAGCAATGTCCGAGTCTCTGTTTGCTGTCCGGCAATGTTTATTTATACGCATTTTGTGATGTCGGGCGCGAAAATACCTCAAGCTAAGCCTGAAAGCAATGAAGTCATAAAAGAATCATCCATAACTTGCAATAAGCAACATTTATTAAATGTTATTACTGTTATTTCTTTATTTTCTGCAAATAAAATGCACAAAAAAGCTACGCGTTTGCATTATGTTATATATACAATAATAATAAAGGACGTTACCGTATACATTTTTACAAACCAAAAGCATTATATAGACCTCCTTGACTCAAGTTAGAGAAGGGTTGCGTATTATACACAAGGTTTATGTTTTTCAGAGGTACAGTCCCCTAAAAATTCCCTGCGTATTATACTCCAGGGTGGACTATACTCGAGGATTTACGGTAAATGATTTACATTTAATTTTGACATTCTTGTATTTCGATTCAAATCTTACTAAACTCGACTTTAATATAATTCCTCAATAAATTCAATACCACTGGCGTAAATTCAACTCAAACTTAGCATCATTTCTTCATATCTTTCCAATTATTCGTGTTGTAGATATTTTTGATATGGATGAATTTTATTTCTTAGGTTTATAAATTTGTTTTGCAAGATTCCTGATGTGAAATCGTGTTTTGAAACAGAAATACAATAGGAATTTTATTCGGTTTATGTTGCAAGGGAAGCAACTCAATTTTGAATAACTTCCCTTGAAAAAAAAAAAGCATCAATCGATTCGTGAAATCGTTGGAACATCGAGAAAAAATCCACGCAGCATCTGTTCTGACTCTTTAGTTTTTAAGATTAAATCCCGCTAAGGCAGTTTCATATTATCTACTACTTGCTTCAGTCTTTTGGCTGCAGCTATGCTGGTGCACTGCTTTGAAGAATTTTAACCGAACAAATCGACCCCAGTATTTATTTTTTTAAAGCCTGGTACTTATTCTATCGAACTCTTCTTGCCGAACCGCTATAAATACACTAACACCGGTGGTTAAACAGTGGTCGGGGACAAACACAAGCAAAAAACACGCACACACACATACGTACCACGCGCGCGACAGACTTTTTCCAGTTTTTGTCTACCAAATTCATTCACAAGGCTTCGGTCAAGTCGAAGCTATAGTAGAAGACACTTGCCCAAGATTCCATGCAATGGGACTGAACCTGGAACCATGGGATTGAAAAGCAAACTTCTTACTGCACAACCACACCATATATGTATGTGTGTGTATATATATACATATGTATATATGTGTACGTTTGCTGTAAAAAATCGTTTATATATATGTGTGTGTGTGTGTGTGTGTGTATTAGAAAGAATGAGATAACAAAGCGAAGGCTGTGAGAAGTTTTCAGGACATTTATAATGAAATAGTCTTACAGCTGTTTCAGGGATATTATGGACATCCCTTCATCAGAGAAGTCGTGAGAGAATATTTGAGTTCGAATTACTATGGAAAATGAGGAGATAGGGAATATAAAGGGAAATAAGAGAATGAAAGTAGATATAAATTATATAAAGATATTGCAGTTCCATTGTTCGAGGAAAATCCTAATTCTACACACCATTTTACTCAAACAATGGAACTGAAACTACAATATCTTCATATATCTTATTTCTACTTTCATTCTCTTATTTTCCTCTATATTCCCTATCTCCTTATTTTCCATAATAATGTGAACTCAAATATTTTCTCACACCATCTCTGATGAAGGGATATCCCAGCTGTAAGACAATTTCATTATAAATGTCCTGAAAACTCCTCACAGCCTTGGCTTTGTTATCTCATTCACTCTAATATATATATGCTTGCTTAATACAAGATCCACATTAAACTCCTCACTCATATCATTATTGAACCAAGAGTTTAACTACGATCTGTCCATAGCACTTACTTATCATTACCTGCCACTCTTTGGGTCTTTTAGATATCAATACATCTCATACCCTCTCTCTCTCTATATATGTATATATATATATATATATATATATATGCGTTTACTATAAAAAATCGTTTATGTATATATAATGATTTCCTTGACTAGTATTTGCCTGTTTTCAACTCTTCTCACCAAGTGGCATATAGAATTCTGGCCTATCCATTGTTTTTAAGTCAATCAGCCCTACTGTTGCCATATATGAAAATTGTCAGTTTTCATGGTAAATTTTTTAATATAACAGGACTGTTACCCATCATAGGAAGGCTAACTTGGGAAGTATTTTTTTGCCATCCAGGGTAATATCAGGGGATATGATATACATGCAATAGTTATAATTTAACTTTTATCAAATTTCTTGGTGCTTATACAAAATGATGAAATGAATACTAATTTTCAAAAGAAAAATATTTGTTAACTCAAAATAAAATTAGATGAAATATAACAAATTACTCATTTGTATGTTTTCAATAAATATATGTGATTTTTCTACATTTTATCAATATAATCATAACCTCCTCCATCAAAAGCCTATCTCTGCAAAATTTCATCCAAAATGTGTATTTTTCAGAATGATATAAATCACTCATTCTGCACCACTTATGTTAATTCTTTCTTTATCACACTTTTACTCTCTCTCTCTCTCTCTCTCTCTCTCTCTCTCTCTCTCTCTCTCTCTCTCTCTGTACAGTATAAAAAGTGACTGGAGATATCAACCAACCAACCAGCATTTATACTGATTTCAAATTTTGGCACAAGGCCAGCAATTTTGGGTTAGAGGATAAGTTGATTACATCAACTCCAGGGCTCAATTGGTGCTTATTTTATTGATCCTAAAAGGATCAAAGGAAAAGTCATCCTTGGCAGAATGTGAACTCAGAACGTGAAGACATGAAATACTGCTAAGCATTTTGCCTTGAGTGCTAACATTTCTGCCAGCTCACTGCCTTTGACCAACATTTATATTGGTTATTATTATTATATAGAGATTAGTGTATCATTATGGTGTACTTAATTACTGGAATTTCCATTTTTGATGGCATACAATTTTTCAAAAAATTATGTCTCAAAAGGTCACCCTAGTTTCTATATACAAAACTGGGCTTCCCATAAGCTTTTATGCACTACAAACTTTTTCCTGATTTTGCACTGCTGACATCTGGATGCATCTGATATGGCTGTGCATTTTTCATGCCATCAAATATTGTTTGTTCCTTCTAGAGCCATGCCTTGCTCATAAGGGCCGGTTTCCCAGTTTCCTTGGCGTGTAGGTTCCCCACTTGGATGGGACACCGGTCCGTCGCAGGTGAGCTGCAAGATGCAGGAGGAAAGAGTGAGAGAAAGTTGTGGCAAAAGAGTCAGCAGAAGTTCGCCATTACCTTCTGCCAGAGCCGCGTGGAGCTTAGGTGTTTCACTCATAAACACACAAATCGCCTGGTCTGAGATCCAAACCCACAACCCCTCGACCGTGAGTCCGCTGCTCTAACCTCTAGGCCATGTGCCTCCACTGCCATCAAACATATGTTTATTAAATTATTATTCAAAATTCATGGTTACAAAGGATAACAGAAATTACTGGATTAAATAATTTGTGGAGTTAAAAAATATTTAATGTAATGAATTAAGGAATTATAATTAATTGAAATCACACCCATAATGAAGAAAGAAGTCATTAGCTTAATAAGTATGTCCATAAATTAACCCCTAAGTATTCAGACCAGCCATATCAGGCCCAAATATTCTATCTGTTTTATGTTCAATCTATGCAGATGAGACCTCTCACACCTGCCCTGCAATGTCATTCTAAAAATAAACATTCACATTATTGAAATCTCAAAGCTACAAGATAATGGACGGTAAATTTAAAACAATGTGTATAAATAAGCATTACATTTGTCAGAGTAATCTGGATGCTAAAAGGTTAAAATTCAATCAATTATAAATACAAGGTTGGTATTAGGAGCAAAAGGATAAAAATTATTATTTTTTTAAATAGTTCTTGAATCCCTCTTTCAGAGACATTTTTTTCACACCCAGAAGTGTTTAAACATGGAATAAACTACCCACATCAGTTGTTAGCTATCAGGACACTGCATGCTTCAAAAATTCAATGCTCCATGAAATTCAACCAACACTACTCTTGACTTGTCTATGCACTCTTCTCTATTTATGATTCTTTTAATTGTTCATGTTTCTGTCTTTTTATGTTTTATTCTGTGTACAGTGCATGCACTTTGGGTTATCATTGCATATCTTTTTTTACTTGATTTTTTGTCCCCTCTTTTACCCTTTTCTGATGAGTTGTAGTGCACCTGGGTAATGTATACTTAATATTATTAACCTTCAACATAAGACGGCAAGTTGGCAGAATCATTAGCATGCTGGGCAAAATGCTAAGCAGCATTTTGTCTGTCCTTATGTTCCACTGAAGTCAACTTTGCCATTCACCCTGAAAGAGATGATAAAATAAGTACTAGTTGTGTACTGGGAGGTCGATGCAATTGACTTACTTACTTTCCCCAAAATTGCTAGTTTGTGCCATTACTCCATTACTATGAGCCCCCATCAGCTCTCTTAATTACTGCTTCACAATTCCACTATTACTGCCACTCTACCTTTCTACAAGATACTCTTAATTAATGTGATATATCTTTAATTATATTTTGTTGTATCCTGGGAGAGTCATTTTGCCAATAATAAACACTTATACTGCTTCTTTTTCACTTCATTTTTTCTTTATTTTTTATATTATTAGATGAAAAAAAAAGAGGATGAAGATCCTTCCTGAGTCATATAAACTCATAGGGCCAGTTTCCTGGTTTCTGTGGCGTAAATATTCCTCACCGGGACGGGACACTAGACTGTCGCAGGATTACTCATTTTTACAGCTGAGTGGACTAGAGCAATGTAAAATGAAGTATTTTACTCAAGAACACAATGTCTGGTCTGGGAATCAAAACCACAATCTTACAATCATGAGTCCATCACTCCAACCACTAAGTCATGTCCCTCCACATTTTTTTTTATTGTTATTAGGTAGTTGGTTAACCATTTAACTAAATGACTAATTGATTATTTGATTGAAATGAAAAGAATTTGACAAAAGAACATGTCTACTTCAGAAAAATTAAATATGTTTAAGTCATTATGATACTTATCTCTTTACCAATATATAGCTTTTTGAGTTAATTAAGAAAATGCTGTTATGAAATAATAGGTATAGTTCTTTAATGAATTAATAAATATCACTAACCTCATTGCTGTGGGTTAGGGCTCCCAGATACCACCACCACCACCATCACCACCACCATCACCACCAGAACCACCACCACCCCCACCACCCCCACCACCACCATCATCATCATCATCATCATCATCACCATCATCGTCACCATCATCATCATCATCATCATCATCATCATCTATTAGTTGTGTTTTCAAAGCCACGAGTTTTCTGATCTAATTTATCTTCCTGGTTGTCTCCCTTAGCCTTCGTCTCAGAAGCCACTGACAGGCAGGCAGTGAGGGTTTTATGATTGAAGTTAACCTCCAATTCTAGCTGTCTTCTAAGGTTGCTGAGTTCAGACTATTCCCACGGAGTTACACTGCTAGGGTGACTGTAAACATAATAGTATCTACTCCAAGAGACATGATTTTACAAAAACTAAAGGGTGCTTCTCTCCCTGTGAAGTTATAACATCCCAAACTCAAATTGTTACTGTATTTGATGGGATATAGGACGCACTTTTTTTCCCAAAGAAATGTCTTAAAAATCATCCCAGATCTTACATGCAAAATTGGGCCTTCCATAAGCTTTGAATCATTAAAAGCGTTTTTTCTTAGATATATGCGGTTGAAATTGCTTGTGCATCTAATATGCCCGTGATCTTTTTATCCCATCAAATACAATAGTTCTTTTTTATAACTCTAAATTCTTTTCTTTTAGATCTGGATAAATTGTAATTTTGATATTCAGATAAAACTTGACTTTCAAAAGCTAAAAGTTCTCAACAATTACAAAGAGATTGTTCAGAGGGGAACAATTGAGAAATTTTGATTACTAAATATAAGAATTATAAACAGAGAATTAAAATGGAGGATAACAAATGACAAACCAGAACTGTCAAAACATGGAATAAAATTCCTTCATTGGTTGTTAGCTGTCATGACACAGCATCCTTCAAAAATAAATCCCTGCTTCCCAAAATTCTCCAACAGTACTCCTCATTTGCCTACACACTGTTTCCTTTTTATGGCTCCATTAATATTCACTTTTCAGACTTTTTATGTTTTGTTCTGTATACTGTGCATGTACTTTCTAGCTTTCACTGCTGTCTTTCTTTATTTGACTTATATGTCTGCTTTCTGTCCCCTCTATTAAGATTTTCTAACAGTTGTAGTGTACCTAAGCATTGTATACAATAAGTTTATCTTGTATGTTGAACACTCTTTTGTATGGGGCAAAAGCATGGACCCCCTGTTACAGACATAAAGAAACTTGAAACATTTCACAAGCACTGTCTGCACAATATCTGCAGCATAAGTGGGCAAGATAAGATATCAAATGTCAAAGTTTGGAAAAACATGAAATCTTCAGTATCAAACGTATGCCATTAAGAATTCAGTGCAGATGAGTAGGAAGTGTTGTTCAAATACAAGATAACTGCATTCTGAAAATTCTTTAGTATAGCCAACAAGAAGGATTCCACAGTAAAGGAAGACCCCCTCCTTGGGTGTAAGGATAAGTTGAAACAATTACTATAATCTCTACAGCTTAATTTAATATCATGGGAAAGTTGTTGCCTAGATCGATCTAAGTGGTGTAAAATGTGTTATAATGCAACTAAGTAACTTGAGTTGAGCAAACAGAACAATAAAATAACTTTATTCTGTAATCAATGGACACATTTGTCAAATTCCAGGCAAGATCAAAATCATCATTGTCCTAATTGTGACTTCATAGCAAAATCCATACCAGGGCCCAAATTACATTCACATATCCATCGCAAATAAATGCAGCTTCTTTTTTATTTAATCCTTTCCTTCAAACACTCATACATCGAAGTCATCAGAAATGACCAGCATTATCATCGTCGTCATTAGCATCATCATCATTATTGTTATTGTTAAGGCAGTGAGCTGGCAGAATTGTTACCATGCCAGGCAAAATGTCTAGTGACATTTCATATGTCTACATGCTCTGAGTTCTACTGTAGTCAGCTTTGCCTTTCATCTTTTCAGAGGTTGATGAAATAAGTACCAGTTGCACTTTGGGTTTGATGCAATTGACTAGCCCTGTTCCCCTAAAATTTCAGACCTTGTGTCTATAACAGAAAAGATTATTATTATTATTATTATTATTATTATTATTATTATTATTATTATTATTATTATTATTATTATTCCTTCATAACACAGTGTAGGTAAAAATGCAATGAAGTCTTTAGTCATCTGTCAAGTCACAACAAAGACATCAGACATAATACTTTCCTTAAGCTGTGCACTGTGCCCAATAAAGCTGCTTTTTGCAAGACATCAATCTTGCATGGGATTTCCAGTTGCCTTAAGAAGTCTTGATGTTTCAATGAGATTGAGCCCAATGCTCTGATCACCACTAGTATCACTTTCAGGTTGGATTTCAATACTATCTTCACCCTTTTTTGATACACCTCGCTGACCTTGACTTTCATTTCTCTGTGTAAAATATCATCCAGCTCCAAAATCCCTAAATATCTATACTCACTACTGTTGGGTTCACCCATGGTCTATCCTGATGGTAACCGCAATCCTTGCAGGCTACTTTCTTGCCTCTTTTCATATTAAGTGCTGAGCATTTGGTAATCCCAAATTCCATACTGATGTTCCTACCACACTTCTGGACTGAGTCACCTTGGAAAATTCCCCTTTTAATATTAACTTTTCCAAGAAATGCATTACTTGAGTACAATTTGGGTTTCCACTCTTTCATGCTATGCATCAGAAAATTTGTGATGTCAGCAACACCAAACATCTGCAAGCATTCAATGATCCTAGAATGAGGCATCATATCATACACCTTTTTGAAGTCAATCCAAGCCATAGACATATTTGTATGATGTTTTTTTACAATGCCTCAAAACTGTTTTACTGATGACCAGGTGATCCTTGGTACCCTGAGAACTATTCCTACATTCTCTTTGCTCCCTTGATTGTATTTCTTCCTGTCCCAGGAAAGTGTATGTCTTTGCCACAAATATTCCGGTGAGTATCTTCCAGATTATGTTCAGGCATGCTTTGGGACAGTAGTTTCCCACAATATTCCCTTTTCTTCTATCTTTCATTACAAGTATTGTCCTCCCAGTCACCATCCCCACGGGGACTTATCTTTCTGGATACACTCATTCAATTGGGCTGCTAGTCTTTCATGCACTGCGTGGCATCTCTTCGGCCAGATTCCTTCACATCACCTGTGCTTATGACAATATTCCTTTGTTTCTTTCCTCTTTGTAATTTTGTCTTGATAGTTCCTATCCACATTGCATCCCTTTTATGCACCACATTGTTTCCCCATAATCCACTCCAGAACTCCTTGGCTTGATTTGCATCAGGTGCAACATTTTCCCCATTGTGTCCTTCTAACATTCGGAAGAATTGCTTCAGGCTATTTTTGAACAATCTGTTCTCAGACTGCTTATTTCTGTTCACAAATCTTCTGATCTTCTGGCTTTTTGCCATGGTTCATTATTAGCGTCGTCGTCGTTTATTATTATATTTTTTTTTTTATTGTTAATAATAATAAGGTGGTGAGCTGGCAGAATCGTTAGCACACCAGGCAAAATGCTTAGCTGCATTTTGTTCATCTTTACTTTCTGAGTTCAAATTCGGCTTTGGTCAACTTTATTTTTCATCCTTTCAGGGTCGATAAATTAAGTACTAATTCCCTGAGGTCAATAATTCTTTCCCCGCCAAAATTTCAGGCCTTGTGAATTTAGTAGAAAGTGTTATTATCATTATTATTATTATTATTGAGTGAGAGAGCAATGCATGCCATCAAAGTGACACTAGGGTACAAATATATGAAGCCCAATATACCCATCATGACTACATGTCTGATAAGAGTACACTAGGCACATGCATCACAACCATATGTGTGTGACATAATGATTTCTTATCAAGATAAACAGTGCATGACTTGGCAGGTGGGGGCCCAGTTAGAATTTTCTTCAGGTTGTAGCCACCCCACTCAAAAGGTCCCTGAATAAGGGTTGTTTAAGAATGTTGAACGAAACAGCCATGTTTCCAGAAGTGAATTATTCAAACCCTAAAGAATTCCTCCCAACATATGTCTATAATACTCCCCCACTACTTCTGCTCATGATCAGAGATGCACATATCATCAACCACTAAGGGACATGCTCAACCGATTAAGGTCAAGCAACTGACAATCAAATCTGGGGTATTGAGCAGAATATTTGTTGTAGCCCATCATTTATATCAAGACAAAAATGTACATGATAACACTTCCAATCAGTTAAGATCAGAAGCAATGAGAGCCACTGCCTGGTATTGTATCAGGGCTATTATTATTATTATTATTATTATTACTATTATTATTATTATTATTATTTTCATCATCATCATCATCATCATCATCATTTCAGACATTTAGTCTATATAATAATTAATCCACTCTACATTAAGATAATGCTTTAAGGTTTATCTTGATACAATATCCTCTTCAACATCAGGAAATGCCAATACCTTTGTAACAAAGATTCTCTAATTTTTTTATTCTTAAGTTTTTCTACAGATGAATACTATTACTGCTATGTACAGCAATGATAACTATAATGCAATTGTTAAAATTCTTTAAAATTCCATGTCTAATCATCATTTTATTTATGGTAAGATAATTTATGTTAACCTGGAACCTTTTTATTCTTTATCTTATGTAATGAAGATAATATTATTATTCATCTCTGAGAAGTATTATTCATGCTGGCATCACTGATACATTCTTAAACGTCTAAAGTAATCCTTGCTTTTTGAGCAAGTCAAATAACGACACACGAGTTGTGTCCCTTACACTACAATTCACTTGAGTTTTGATCCGTCAAAGCTCCAACCACTAGATTAAAAGAACATTGAATTTAGATCAAAAGAGCCGTGGTTCAAAGGACATTACTCATGGAAAAGGCAGTTAACTCTCAAATAATATAGTTCACTTAGTTATTATTGTTATTGTTGTCGATAATATTGCTATCAATGTTTGTATAGCTCCAAGTCGCCCCAACTAACAGGATGGTGAGTGGATTAGCTGAATAGTGAGAGCATCAGACAAAAATACCTTGCAGTTATTTGTTCTGGTTCCTTACCGTCTGAGTTCAAATTCCGCCAAAGTCAACTTTGTCTTTCATCATTTTCAGGGTCGATAAAATAGTTTACCTGTCAAGTACTGGGGATTGATGTAATCAACTAATCCCTTCCCTTCGAAATTGCTGATTTGTGCCGAAACTTGAAAGGAAAGAGTGAATAATAAGAAAGGAAAGAAATGGCAGAATCATTAGTACATGAGCACATGAGATGCACATATCATCAACCATTAAGGGACATGCTCAACTGACTAATGCCTAGTGTCATTTTCTTCCAGTACTTTCTGAATTCAAAACATACTGGGGTCAACTCTGCCTTTCAGCATTTTGGGGGTTGATGAATAAAGTACCAGTCAAGAACTGGCATTTAATCCCTCTCCCTAAAATTGTTGGCCTTTTACCAAAATTTGAAACCATTATCATTATTATTATTCAAGGTTGACTTTGCCTTTCATCCTTTCGGGGTCAATGAAATAAGTACACACTGGGGTTGATGTAATCAACTAGCCCCTTCTCCAAAAATTTTCAGTAGAAATAATAATGATAATAATAATTATTATTATTATTATTATTATTATTATTATTATTATTATTATTATTATTATTATTATATTATTATTATTATTATTATTATTATTATTATTATATATTATTATTATTATTACTATTATTATTATTATATTATTTTCATCATCATCATCATCATCATCATCATTTCAGACATTTAGTCTATATAATAATTAATCCACTCTACATTAAGATAATGCTTTAAGGTTTATCTTGATACAATATCCTCTTCAACATCAGGAAATGCCAATACCTTTGTAACAAAGATTCTCTAATTTTTTTATTCTTAAGTTTTTCTACAGATGAATACTATTACTGCTATGTACAGCAATGATAACTATAATGCAATTGTTAAAATTCTTTAAAATTCCATGTCTAATCATCATTTTATTTATGGTAAGATAATTATGTTAACCTGGAACCTTTTTATTCTTTATCTTATGTAATGAAGATAATATTATTATTCATCTCTGAGAAGTATTATTCATGCTGGCATCACTGATACATTCTTAAACGTCTAAAGTAATCCTTGCTTTTTGAGCAAGTCAAATAACGACACACGAGTTGTGTCCCTTACACTACAATTCACTTGAGTTTTGATCCGTCAAAGCTCCAACCACTAGATTAAAAGAACATTGAATTTAGATCAAAAGAGCCGTGGTTCAAAGGACATTACTCATGGAAAAGGCAGTTAACTCTCAAATAATATAGTTCACTTAGTTATTATTGTTATTGTTGTCGATAATATTGCTATCAATGTTTGTATAGCTCCAAGTCGCCCCAACTAACAGGATGGTGAGTGGATTAGCTGAATAGTGAGAGCATCAGACAAAAATACCTTGCAGTTATTTGTTCTGGTTCCTTACCGTCTGAGTTCAAATTCCGCCAAAGTCAACTTTGTCTTTCATCATTTTCAGGGTCGATAAAATAGTTTACCTGTCAAGTACTGGGGATTGATGTAATCAACTAATCCCTTCCCTTCGAAATTGCTGATTTGTGCCGAAACTTGAAAGGAAAGAGTGAATAATAAGAAAGGAAAGAAATGGCAGAATCATTAGTACATGAGCACATGAGATGCACATATCATCAACCATTAAGGGACATGCTCAACTGACTAATGCCTAGTGTCATTTTCTTCCAGTACTTTCTGAATTCAAAACATACTGGGGTCAACTCTGCCTTTCAGCATTTTGGGGGTTGATGAATAAAGTACCAGTCAAGAACTGGCATTTAATCCCTCTCCCTAAAATTGTTGGCCTTTTACCAAAATTTGAAACCATTATCATTATTATTATTCAAGGTTGACTTTGCCTTTCATCCTTTCGGGGTCAATGAAATAAGTACACACTGGGGTTGATGTAATCAACTAGCCCCTTCTCCAAAAATTTTCAGTAGAAATAATAATGATAATAATAATTATTATTATTATTATTATTATTATTATTATTATTATTATTATTATTATTATTATTATTATTATCATTATTATTATTATTATTATTATTATTATTATCATTATTATTATTATTATTATTATTTTCAAATACACTCAACAAATTAGTCTGTTGGAAAAGAAAAAATCCTAACATCAGACTACAAGTAACCTTAGATGCCAAGAACCTTCCTAAGTATCCTAGCTGTCCCTAATAATATTGTTTTCTGGTGCTGTACTAAACTGGGTTTTATGCCTATTTCCTCTATCCATCTGTTCATACCTTTGGGGATAGTTCCCAATGCTGCTATAACCACTGGGATGCATTTTACCTGCACTTTCCACAGTCTCTGTAATTCAATAGCTAGTTCCTGGTACTTTGCTATTTTTTCTATACTTCTCTTATTAATGTTTTCATGATTTGGGACTGCAAAGTCTATTATCTGGCACTTTCTATTCTCTTTACGTACGACTACTACCAAATCAGGCCTAGCTACTATTACTCTGTCAGTCTGAATGTTGAAGTCCCACAACATCTTATATTTCTTACTTTCTAGTACTTTACTAGGTTCATGTTCATACCATTTGTCAGTATGTTCAAATCCTAGCTTTCTACATAGCTCCCTATGGATTACTCTCCCTAGATTGTCATGTCTTTTCTTGTATTCTACATTCACTTACTATGAATAATTCACTTACTATGTGAGTAATGCTTTCCTCTCTTGACTTGCATAATCTACATTATTATTATTGTTATTATTATTAAGGCGGTGAGCTGGCAGAATCCTTAGCGATATTTTGTTTGCCACTGTGTTCTGAGTTCAAATTCCATCAAGGTTGACTTTGCTTTTAATCCTTTCAGGGTCAATAAATTAGGTACCAGTTGAATACTGGGAAGGGGCAGGGTTGATGTAATCAACTTAATCCCTCCCCTCAAATTTCAGGCCTTGTACCTATAGTAGAAAAGGAGCCAAATAGCTTGAAACTGGGCCAGTTTCAAGTGATCCTGTTTGCTGCTGGAGAGTAGTAGGGGTTCACTCCCCCTGCTAGTGATGTACTGTATATAAAGGGTGTAGAGTGTTACACCAAAAATCAGCTAGCAGAGAATCTACCCAGGGTTAAACTAGTAGCAACATTCAGCTTCCACTTTGATGTGGCTACTCACTTTACTATTATTATTATTATTATTATCATCATCATCATCATCATCATCATCATCATCATCATCATCATCATCATCATCATCATCATATTGTATAACTATTCAATATTTGGTAGATTGAAGCAAATTTCTACGTCACCACCTGCTACACCTCCATGTTGCTGGGATGTGTGCAGCATTGTGTTCTTTTCTGCTGTTGGGAGTGTGCAAACTCTTCCTGGTACTGTATTGTGTTAGTTTTTTTCCTTGAGGTGTGGTGCTGTCTTTTGTTGTGTTACTCCTTGTATTGTGTGTTGAGTGTGTAATGTTTTGGTTTTCTAACTTGCTGGTGGTGGTTTATTTCACTGGATAAATATTTTATAGAGTGTGTCTTGTATTTGTGGGTTGTTTTGTTTAGGTTGTATTATTGGATTGATAGTGTCTTGCATAGGATGTGGGCTGTTCCTAGCAGGGCTATTTTTTGGATAATGTGTAGTGTTGAGGATCCAGGTATAGCTTCTACATTTTTGTTTATATGATTTTTTATCATGCCCAATGCTCCAATTATTATTGGTATTGTTTTTACCTTTATGCTCCACAGTTTGAATACTTCAATTTTGAGGTCTATGTATTTCAACAATTTCTCCACTTCTTTTTTGACAATATTTTGATCAAACTATCAGTTAGCAGATGTTTTTCCCCCCAATCCTTGACTATTGTGTCTGGGCGATTAGCTTTTATCTCTTTGTCGGTTTGAACCAGCATATCCCAGATGATTGTGGCCTGATCATTGTCTTGTACCTTGCTTGGCACATGCTTATACCACCTGCTGTCAGTTTTGATGTTGTAATGTTGACATATTGTGCAGTGGATATAACTGCTTACTTTGTAGTGTCTGTATACATATTCAGACATCCCGAGATGATGTAGTCAACTATCTCATTGTGTTGGTTGCATATTCTGCATTTGGTGTTGAAGCCTGTTTTCATTATTTTGTTTTTACACTTGTTTGTAGTCAGGCATTGGTCTTGTACAGCAAGAGTGAGTCCTTCCGTTTCGGCTTTAGTCCAGAGCTTTTGAGACATTGTTGGCTTTTACTTAGGCTCACTTCTTCTCTATCATGCCTTGCAGAGTATTGGTCAAGAAGTGATTTTTCTCTCCATTTCTTCTTCAGTATCTTTTGTAATTGAGTTTTCATGTTATTTTCTGTCTCTCTGACCATTTCTGTTGTTGTCATCTGAGGTCAGTGTGTCAGTGTAGATTGCTTCTGCTTTGTATTTTGTCACCTACTTATGTATAGAGAAAAGTGTTTTCTCTTTCCCATGTTGCTTTACAACACACTGTAATCTTCCACTCTTTGTTTCTAAGTACTTTGCTCGTCAAACTTTTGTTATTTTATAGTAGTTTTCTATCTGTATTAGGCCACGACCTCCTTCTGAGTGGGATAGATATATTCAGTCAGTTGCCTGAATAGGATTACTCGTAATGCAAGCAGACTAGTCCCCAATGAAATAGTACGTAGGTATAGTGGTGAATGAAGTAACTTTAAGAAAAGGAGAAATAGATCAAAACAAGTGGTCTGGTATAATGCACTATTCAGGGCCCAAATTGCCTCTAATATTCCAAGGAGATTCCTCGTGGCCCAAGGGAAGTATTTCCTACCATCAAACCAATGCAGGAAATTATTAAATAAGTACTCAGTTAAGTTTACGTTAGCTTCTCACAACACCTGTTGACTTAGAGAGTTCATGCTTAAAGATACAAAAAGCCTAAACAGCAAAAAAGTGTAATAATAACAATAACAATAATAATAATAATAATAATAATAATAATAATAATAATAATAATGATAATAATAATAATAATAATAATAATAATAATAATAATAATAATAATAATAATAATGATAATAATGATAATAATAATAATAATAATAATAATAATAATAATAATAATAATAATAATAATGATAATAATAATAATCCTTTCTCCTAAAGGCACAAGGCCTGAAAATTTGTGGGAGGGGACTAGTTGATTACATTGACCCCAATTCATAACTGGTACTTATTTCATCAACTCCAAAAGTATGAAAAGCAATGTCAATGTCAGTGGATTTTGAACTCAGAATGTGAAGACAGATGAAATACCGCTAATCATTTTGCCTGGTGTGCAAACAATTCTGCCAGTTTGTTGCCTTTAATAATAATAATAATAATAATAATAATAATGATAATAATAATAATAATAATAATAATAATGATAATAATGACTTTACAGTCTCAAATGACTAGAAAGTCAACATGAGAAGTATAGAGAAAATAGCAAAGTACCAGGACATAGCCATTGAGCATCTGAGGTTGTAGAAAGTCTGCCTAAAAAAATGTATCCCTGTAGTTATAGGTGCATTAGGGACTGTTCCTAATGATTTGAACAGATGGATAGAGGAAATAAGCATAAAATGTACTTTAATGCAGCTCTAGAAAAACAGCATTATTAGGGACAGCTAGGTTACTTGGGAAAATTCTCAGTGTCTAAGGTTACTTGTTGTAACATGATGTTAGGAATGTTTTCCAATAATAATAATAACAACAACAATAATAATCCTTTCTACTATAGGCACAAGGCAATTTTCTTTTTGTGCCTTATAATTTAACATTCTCACCAATAAAATTTCCACTTATTACTTGTTTTTATTTTCCTAAAATTTTCATTGCGTCTTGCAACCTTTTCAATAGTCATGACAGAATATGCTTCAACAGATGAACTCACATAAAGAATCTTGCAAACCAAATCCAAAAATGAAATAGTTTGTTTTCTTTCTCAGTTAAGACTAGGAAGCTAGACATATTCTTAATTGAGAAAGAAAACAAACTATGCTGGATCATAGATATAGCAACCCAGCGGACAACAAGGTATGCAATAAGAAAGAAAGAAAAGTTAAGAGATATGACAGGTTAGCTTGGGAAGTTAAGCAGTTGTGGTCAATGAAAAAGGTAGCAGTAGTACCAATAATTGTTGGAGCTCTGGGAACAGTGAGCAAAAATCTTGAGAAGTACACAGAAAAAATAGGGGCTACAACAAGGGTGGAGCACTTGCAGAAAACAGCATTGCTTAGAACCACTTAAATACTCTGGAAGGTACTCGAAAAATAAGACATGTTACCTTAGTTCACTGGTAGTGAACAGCTGACACTGTAGTACATCTCCAGCATTAGAAGCTGTGCAAAGGCAATAATAATTATTATCATTATTATTGAGTGAGAGAGCAGTTCATGCCATCAAAGTGACACTGGGGTAAAATATACGAAGCCCAATATACCCATCATGACTACCCGTCTGATAAAGGTACACCAGGCACATGCACCACAACCATATGTGCGCGACATGGTGATTTCGTATCAAGATTAACAGCACATGACCTTGCAGGTGGGGTCCAGTTAGAATTTTCTTCAGGTTGAGTAGCCCATCCCGCTCAAATGGTCCCTGAATAAGGGTTGTTTAAGGATGTTGAAAGAACCACCCATGTTTCCAGAGGTGAATTATTCAAACCCCAAAGAATCCCTCTCAATACATGGCTATGATGCTCCCCCACTACTTCTGCTCGTGATCAGAGATGCACATATCGTCAGCCACTAAGGGACATGCTCAACTGGTTAAGGTCAAACAACTGACAAGCAAATCTGTGGTATTGAGTAGAATATTTGCTGTAGCCCATCTTTTATACCAAGACAAAACAATGTACATGATAACACTTCCAATCAGTTAAGATCAGAAGCCATGAGAGCCACTGCCTGGTACTGCATCAGGGCTATTATTATTATTATTATTATTATTATTATCATTATTAATAGCAACAACAAAGATAATAATAATAATAGTAATAATAATGATAATGATAATAATAATAATAGCAAGAAGAAGAAGAGGAAGAAGAACAATAACAACAACAACAACAACAACAACAACAACAGTAGTAATACTAATAGGAGTATTTGAAATAATAATAATATTAGCAGCAGTGGTACAAAATACGTAAACTATATTGGAAACAGTACTAAGACATAATACTAATTATGCTTATGCATAATAGAACTCGCAAAAAACAAGATGGTGATAAAGATAATAATGGAAAGAACAATAATGGGGATAAGTACCATAGCAATGTCAGCAGTAATGAAAGTAAAAGTAGAGTTAATAATAATAGTGATGGGGATACGAATAACAATAGGTATAATAGCAGCAGACATAATTTTAGAAGTAGGAGTAACAGCAACAACAACAAAACAACAATAATTATAATAATAATTGTAACTGTAGGAGCCCTAATACATGTCCATTAGATGAATAATGCCTTAAGAAAAATCTAGTTTATAGTTCCTCAGTTGTTACAGATAGAATAGTTTACCGTTATATAGTCATTTGCACAACAACATTCAAGTTTTGATATGACCACATCCCATCATTTATATATATATAGGAATAAGGAAAGATCAACCTCATTAAGCTTCTCAGACTTGAGCTTCTGTGTCTATCCTCAACCTGGGCTCCTGTACAAAAAAATAAATAGTTTGCATATACAGATCAAAAGGAACAATTACAGGCAAACAAACAGACAGAATTATGAAAAAATTCAGGATAATAACAATAATAGGCCTATCTCTCAACTACTGTATTTGTTCAGCTGAATCATCACATTCTTCATCACTTTCACCTATTTGATTGTCCAAATCCCTCTCATTGCCTGTGTAATGATAAACTCTTCATCTGAAGAATAAAAACATCAATAATTTCCTCAACTGTGAAGGGTCTAGGCCTTGCACATTAACCAGATGAAGTGCTGGGTTCATCATATGCTTGTTTCATCACAAAAATCAATTTTTTCAAATAAAAATGAAAGTAAACAATAGCTATGAGGGAAGCCATTAACAACAAGTCATAAACACACTTAACTGCAAAGCAACGTGATTGGTCATCTATTTTTAGTATTTTATCTTTTTCTAAGTATGTTGCTCATTAATGCTTTAACAGGGATCCAGTAGAGATTATGTTTAGGCTATTACATGTTTCCGGAATAGTGGTGCTATACCAGGAAGACAGTGTGATAGGGTTAAGCAAGCTAATTTGAGAGCTTAAAGATAACAAAACAAAGTATAATATTAAGTGATCAATATTAAGCACTGCTTCTCCTTATGACAGGGAATACTAGATCTGTACTTTGTCTGGAAGAGTCATTGTTAACACTCACATCAGAGTATAACATCCTGAATAAGATGGATACATTTTTACAGCAAAACCTTTAGATCATTCCCTTGATAATTAATTATGTACAAATAGACATGATAACACCTGCATACCTTCCTAGTCCAGTAGTTTAGAAATAACATATATTTAAATTAAATGGTAATTGTCAATTTTCTTAATTGTTTGAATTATAGAAGGTTCCTTTTCCATGTCCCTTCTCTCTGTTCATTTGATGATAAGAAGATATCCTTTATATTTTTTATGCTTTGTTTTCATATATCCATTCCTTTACTTTTCCCCATATTATTTTCATTTTTAATTTTATTTTTTGTTGCTTTTGTTTTGTTTTGTCTTTGTTTGATTTTGTTTAGGGTTTATCTTCTTCACTTGGCACTTGCACAATTTACTCTAGCACCCTAGTTATGAATCATATCTTAGCCTTCCTATTGCAGCTGTACCAGTGATACATAGTCTTATAACTTAGGATACATGTAGACCTAGTCTCACTGTTTATTTACCTGTTATAGTTTATTTATTGATAAACAGCTGATTACTTATTTCTGTTGACTGTTTTGCACTTATATATGAATTCCTAGTAACTAAGAAGATAGATGTTGATACTTTGGGCTTAAAATAACTAACAACATCATAGTTAACTTTCCCTTTCACATAACTTCCATAAATATAGCAGTAAACACCAAAAGCCTGCCATTGACCTAACACAGCTTCCAAAAATATAGTAGCAAATTCCAAATGTCTGTCACAAGAGGTGAGCTATCAAATTTCTTTACTGGATGTCAATACTATTCATCCATAGTAAGACAGAGCAATAGTTCAAGGTTGATGGCTAGAAACAAGTAACCTAATTTCATATAAATGGCACACTGACCAAATTACAGCCACTTTTTTTTCTTAGCTTCTTATTCTTTGGCAGTTGATCTGTTTCTGCTCTGAAGAAGATATTACGAAGGTCATTCTCCATATATTTTCAATTGATCAGTCAATCGATTGATAAATTTGAAGTTTGAACACACCCAAATGCATATCTGAAACAACTATAAGCTTATAATAAATAAATAAATGTATATAATCCACTGTTTCTGTCTATTATATATATATATATATATATATATATATATATAATATATATATATATTTATATATATAAGCAGAAATATGTGTGTGAGTGTGTGTATGTTTGTGTCCTTGTCTCGATATCATATGATTGTTGAAAATGAATGTTATTCATTTCAAATATTCTGTGACATGTTTTGCTAGTGGTAAATATAATCTTACTTGGAAACAGATGAGGGTTGGCAACAAGAAAAGCATTCAACCACAGAAAATCTGCCTCACTAAACTCAGTGTTTTCCATGCAAGTATAGAAAAGTAGACGTTACCTGATCATCATCATCATCATCATCATTTAGCGTCCGTTTTCCATGCTAGCATGGGTTGGACGGTTCAACTGGGGTCTGGGGAGCCCGAAGGCTGCACCAGGCCAGTCAGATCTGGCAGTGTTTCTACAGCTGGATGCCCTTCCTAACGCCAACCACTCCGAGAGTGTAGTGGGTGATTTTATGTGCCACCGACACAGGTGCCAGACGAGGCTGGCGAACGGCCACGCTCGGATGGTGTTTTTATGTGCCACCGACACAGGTGCCAGACGAGGCTGGCAGACGGCCACGCTCGGATGGTGTTTTTATGTGCCACCAACACAGGTGCCAGATGAGGCTGGCGGACGGCCACGATCGGATGGTGTTTGTTACGTCCCCAAAGCACGGAGGCCAGTCTATGCGGTACTGGCTACGGCCACGTTCGGATGATTTTCTTGTGTGCCACCGGCACTGGTACCACAAAGATACAAATTCCATTGATGTTCATCTATTTTGATTTGTTTTGATTTGATTTTTGATTTGATTTTCACTTGCCTCAACAGGTCTTCACAAGTGTCACAAGAAGGAAGGTATGCACAGGTGGACTGACTACGTCCCAGGTAGGGGCCACGGGTTATGGCCTGACTAGTCTTGCCGGGTCTTCGGATGGTGTTTTTATGTGCCACCGACACAGGTGCCAGATGAGGCTGGCGAACGGCCACGATCGGATGGTGTTTGTTACGTGCCCACAGCACGGAGGCCAGTCGATGCGGTACTGGCTACGGCCACGTTCGGATGGTTTTCTTGTGTGCCACCGGCACTGGTACCACAAAGATACAAATTCCATTGATGTTCATCTATTTTGATTTGATTTGATTTTCACTTGCCTCAACAGGTCTTCACAGGTCTTCACAAGTGTCACAAGAAGGAAGGAAGGTATGCACAGGTGGACTGACTACGTCCCAAGTAGGGGCCACGGGTTATGGCCTGACTAGTCTTGCCGGGTCTTCGGTTGGTGTTTTTGATGATGATAAATGAATACATGAAAATGTTCACCATTGATTGTTCTGTAGTCAGACAGGGGAAACATTCAAGGTGAGACTAGAATTGATATCTATCTGTGTATCATAGTTTATGCAGACATGGCACAAAAAGTCAAATTTACTGCAGTACTCTTCTTCCAAAGATAATCTCCCACAGTGCACACTTTATGGATACATTGTGTTTAAAAATACAAAACTATACCAGTAGCAGATGAAAATCATTCAACAGTGGCAGTGAGATTGCTAGATGGACACTTCTGTCTTGTTGAGCTTTGTCAGTAGCATGTAACTACTGATGAAAATTGCAGTAAATTCGCCTTTTTGTGATGTACTTTAGTTACTTTAATCTTTTTGTTGAATATAATAGAATAGGTAGTTTAGTTACTTTAATCTTTTTGTTGAATATAATAGAATAAATATATTTTTATAATGCTAAACTGCAATTTATGATTTCATGGAGCAGTAATAGATTTTTTTCCACCAGATTTCTGTAGTTGTTACAGTTATTAAACCCCAGGTTATAAATGACTGAGCAGGACTATGGTACACAGCTAATCAACCATACAATTAGATGTGACCCACAGATTTTTTTCCTATTTTCCCTTTATATCTCTGCTTAACTGCACTCTCCAATATGCAATGAGGAACTGTTTAGAATGCAATGACAGTCTGGGCAAGTTACACACCCTGCACTGTGTACCAGCAGATTCTTGTGGTGGCTTCTGCATGAGGTGTCAAAGTGGACTTAGTCTTAGGGCAACAGTTGTTTATTAATGTAACAAACAGTGTGTCTTGCATGTCCCAGTGGTCCTTTATTGTAAGTGTCTTTGTTATGGTGTGGATGGTTTGTGTATAAGCTCTGTGTGATGATGTATAATACACTGTATTGTGCAGTTGGTTATTTATTGTGCTTTGTTGTGGAGAAGTCAAGGGCTCAGGTAGGACTATCTTAGTCCATATTGTCTCTGATTTATTATTGGCATTAAGAAGGGGATCTAGCCATAGAAACCATGCCAAAACAGATACTGGAGCTCAATACAGTCCTCTGGCTCATCAGATCCTGTCACAATGTCCAACGTATACCAGTATGGAAAATGGCCATTAAATGGTGACGATGGTTACAACAAAGATGACTTAGTTTCTTTTTGTTCACAAAATGTGGTGCCTATGATTGCTCTAAATATGTTCATAAATTGTTGTGATTTCGTCAGCATCTCTTTATGTTGTAGAAGTGTTGTGTGTGTGTGTGGTGTGTGTGTGTGTGTGTGTGTGTGTGTGTGTGTGTGTGTGTGCGCGTTGTATGCTTATGTTGCTGAGTGTAATGGCTGGCCATATTAGGTGATACTTTAAGTCTGTTGTTTTTTGTTGTTTTTTTAACCAGGTTTTTGTGCAACTCTTTGAGATAGGTGGGAATATGTGATTGTGATGTTGTCTGTTTACAAGATTGTGAATATGTTTTTAAAAAATATGAAGAAAATCATGTAAGTAGGAGAAAGGATGGTTTCCTGTGATATGCCATTCAGAAAATTCTAGAGATGTTGGTGACCTGACAAGTAGTGTATTGTCCAGCATTTTGTATTGTTTCTGAAGATGACATTGTGCATTTTGTATTTTTGTATGTAAGTGGATAATATTGAATGGAATCTAAAATTTTACTGTTCTTGCTGTAATTAAAATGGTTCAGGGAGGAGTATTTCTGTTGTTGAATCTATCTTTTATCATCTGCATAAGGTTTGTAAATAATAATAATAATAATAATAATAATAATAATAATAATAATAATAATATAATAATAATAATAATAATAATGATGATGATGATGATGATGATGATAATAAATTGCCCCGATGCAGTACCATTGCCCTGATGCAGTAAATTGCCCTGATGCAGTACCATTGCCCTGATGCAGTACCAGGCAGTGGCTCTCATGGCTTCTGATCTTAACTGATTGGAAGTGTTATCATGTACATTGTTTTGTCTTGGTATAAAAGATGGGCTACAGCAAATATTCTGCTCAATACCACAGATTTGCTTGTCTGTTGTTTAACCTTAACCAGTTGAGCATGTCCCTTAGTGGCTGACGATATGTGCATCTCTGATCACGAGCAGAAGTAGTGGGGGAGCATCATAGCCATGTGTTGAGAGGGATTCTTTGGGGTTTGAATAATTCACCTCTGGAAACATGGGTGGTTCTTTCAACATCCTTAAACAACCCTTATTCAGGGACCTTTTGAGCGGGTGGGCTACTCAACCTGAAGAAATTTCTAACTGGGCCCCACCTGCAAGGTCATGTGCTGTGTATCTTGATATGAGATCACCATGTCACGCACATATGGTTGTGATGCATGTGCCTGGTGTACCCTTATCAGACGGGTAGTCATGATGGGTATTTTGGGCTTCGTATATTTTACCCCAGTGTCACTTTGATGGCATGAACTGCTCTCTCACTCAATAATAATAATAATAATGCCCAGTAGAGCTTCTACTGAAAGTTTGTCCCTTAGGGACAGCAAGGATTACATGAGGGTTTTACGCACTTGAAAGACAGCTGCAAACTTGTGGATACCTAATGTTACAGGTAGTAACCCACTACCTACATAAATCCTACCAGGAATAAGACTAAGCCTGAGTCAAACCAAAATAGTAATAATAATAAATGCCTTAATGCAATACCAAACACTGGCTCTCATGACTTAACTGATTGAAAATGTTATGTACATTGTCTTGGTGCAAAAGATGGGCTACAGCAAATATTCTGCTCAGTACCACAGATTTGTCAATTGCCTGACCTTAACCAGTTGAGCATGTCCCTTAGTGGCTGACGATATGTGGATCTCTGATCATGAGCCAAAGTAATGGGGGAGCCATGTGCCGAGAGGAGTTCTTTGGGATTTGAATTACTCACCTTTGGAAACATGGGAATTTTGTTCATCATCCTTAAACAAACTTTATTCAGGAACCTTTCAAGCATAATGAGCTGCTTGACCTGAAGAAAATTCTAACTGCACCCCACCTGCCAAGTCATGCACTGTTTATCTTGATATTAGATCACCATGTCACACACATACAGTTGTGATGCATGTGCCTGGTGTACCCTTATCAGATGGGTAGCTTGATGGGTATACTGGGCTTCGTATATATTTTACCCCTGTTTGACTTTGATGGTATGTGCTACTCTCTCAGTCAATAATAATAATAATAGATGCTCTGATGCAATACCAGGCAGTGGCTCTTATGGCTTCTTATCTTAATTGATTGAAAGTGTTATCATGTACATGTTTTGTCTTGGTGTATAAGATGGTCTACAGCAAATATTCTGTTCACTACCACAGATTTACTTGTCAGTTGCTTGACCTTAACCAGTTGAGCATGTCTCTAAGTGGTTAACAATATGTGCATCTCTATTCACTAGTAGGAGTGGTGGGGGAGCATCATAGCTATGTGCTGAGAGGAATTCTTTGGGTGTTTCATTTATCATCCTTAAACAACCATTATTCAGGAACCTTTTGGGTGGGATAGCTACTCAAGCTGAAGAAGATTCTAATTAGGTCCCACTTGCAAGGTCATGTGCTGTCTATCTTGATATGAAATCACAATGTCACGCACATATGGTTGTGATGCATGTGCCTGGTGTACCCTTATCAGATGGGTAGTCATGATGGGTATATTGGGCTTCGTATATTTTACCCCAGTGTCACTTTGATGGCATGTGTTGCTCTCTTAATAATAATAATAATAATAATAATAATAATAATATAATAATAATAATAATAATAATAATTGGAAGTGTTATCATGTACATTGTTTTGTCTTGGTATAAAAGATGGGCTACAGCAAATATTCTACTCAATACCACAGATTTGCTTGTCAGTTGTTTGACTTTAACCAGTTGAGCATGTCCCTTAGTGGCTGACGATATGTGCATCTCTGATCACGAGCAGAAGTAGTGGGGGAGCATCATAGCCATGTGTTGAGAGGGATTCTTTGGGGTTTGAATAATTCACCTCTGGAAACATGGGTGGTTCTTTCAACATCCTTAAACAACCCTTATTCAGGGACCTTTTGAGTGGGATGGGCTACTCAACCTGAAGAAAATTCTAACTGGGCCCCACCTGCAAGGTCATGTGCTGTTTATCTTGATATGAGATCACCGTGCCGCGCACATATGGTTGTGATGCATGTGCCTGGTGTACCCTTATCAGACGGGTAGTCATGATGGGTATATTGGGCTTCGTATATTTTACCCCAGTGTCACTTTAATGGCATGAACTGCTCTCTCACTCAATAATAATAATAATAATAATAATATAATAATAATAATAATAATAATAATAATAATAATAATAATAATAATGATAATTGGAGCATTTGGGTATGATAAAAAACACATGAACAAAAATATAGAAGCTATAGCTGGGCTCTCAACACTACACACTATCTAAAAAATAGCCCTGCTAGAAATAGCCCACATTCTACACAATGCAATATCAGTTCAATAAAACCGAAATAAAACAATCCACAAACACAAGAGACACTCAATACCAATAAAGTCAACAACCCCTACAACATGCACTCTACTGGCCAGGTATCCAACAGGAAAACAACTCATGTTACACATACAACACACAATGAAAACACTAATACAACACATAGATTGCAACCAACCACCATAAGAAAACAAATGATTGCAATACAATACCAGGAGAGTTTGCATTCTCCCAATAACAAAGTAGAATACACAATGCTGCACACATACCAGCAATGCAGAGATGTAACAGGTGATGCAGTAGAAATCTCCCTGAAACTATCAAATGTCAAATAATGATAATAATAATCCTTTCTACTATAGACACAAGGTCTGAAATTGTTGGGGAGAGGACTAGTCAATTACATCGACCCAGGGTTTTACTGGTACTTATTTTATCATCCCTGAAATGATGAAAAGCAAAATCGACCTCAGTGGAATTTGAACTCAGAACATAGCGATGCATACCCTGCACACAGATAAATTTTTTCACAAATTATAGTATGGCTTACAATACTTTGCTTACCTTTACTGTTAATTGAACTGA
>NC_042998.1:146218553-146246053 GCF_006345805.1 Octopus sinensis | reverse complement strand
CGAAGAGGCCTTAGGATGTTTTTGTAAATGTCTCATTTATAACTACATATTGACCTACCATAAATGGCTAATATAAGTTAAATGAGACATACTTATCTACATGGCCGAAACAGCTGTAAGATATAGTCTATATTTATATGTATGTGTACTTATATTTATTTTCTATTATACGTATTCTACTTATTGTATAACATTACTATTTTATGCACGCTCCTTCATGTACACTGTTTTACCCTACATTATTATGTTTAACCTTATAGTTTCTTATGTGGTGGTTTAATAAAGTATGTGATTGAGTATTATCTGGTAATTGATATTTTATTTCGATGTATTTCTCCATTTTCTTATTTTGTATTATGAATTTGTGGTAAAACATTTTACCTTTGCCCATATAATACAATAAATGAATTAATTGTATCGCAATTCTTAACATTTATGTATTAACTTTGTTGGGTACCTCACTAGCAGTATATTGGATATATGTTATCCCATGGAAGGTTGCATTGACAACCCCTATCTCAATTTGTATATATCTCCCCCTTCCCCCTCCTCTTCTCCCCTTTCCTTCTTCCCTCTTCTCTCCTTTCTTTCTCCCCCCTCACCCTCACCCCTTACCTCCCCCCTCTTCCCTAATCTCCTCTCTCTACACTACACCATACGACTTTACACATCACATCATATATACATACACACGTCCAGACCTCTCATACGCGCTAATACTCTCCCATACACACACACACACTCTTCTCATACACACACACATACTCTTATGTTGGAGCGAGGTAATTTAACCCTATTATCTCCCCTAATTTTGCTCTTGCGTCTCACGTTTGATCTTTGACTTCTGGCCGAAATCAGATCGCCATGTTGATTCGCTAGCCTCTGCACGCATATTTTTTTCTCTCCTTCTTTCTGTGTTTTTTCTCTGTGTATCTTTCTGTTGAAGAGCGTAGGCTCAAAACGTTAAAGACTTGTTTTATTTATATTTCCTGAGCGCCATACTAATACAATTGTTTGTTTGTATTCCACCTGCCTTCGTCTTTTGTTTATTTCCGTAAACCTGCCTTCGTCTTTTGTCTATTTTCATAAAGCTTCCCGTTATATATATATATATATATATATATATATATATAATTTTAATCCAAAAGGGAAACAAAAAAACGTATGTATGTATGTACGTATGAATGTATGTATGTATAATATATAATATATCATCATCATCATCATTTAATCTCCACCGTTTACCATGCTGGTATGGGTTGGACAGTTGGACTGAAAACTGGAAAGCTGCACCAGGTTTCAATCTGATTTGGTACGGTTTCTACAGTTGGGTGCCCTTCCTAATGCTAACTACTCCAAGAGTGTAATGGGTGCTTTTCATGAGCCACTTGCAAAAGACTAGCATTGGCCATGACCAGTGGCAGCTTGTATATAGGCACTGCGGAACTGTAGCACCCACTATTTCCACTCAATATTATCGATAACATTCAATATAATGAGTCCTTTTTTCTTTATATAATCCTTAAATTTAATATTAGTAGCCATCCCCTAGTTTATGAAAAAATACAAAATCCTTGTATAGAACTGTGCGCTTCACAGTTCCAGTGATGCTATGTTTGGCTGTTGTGTGCTGGCTCACATCTCTGAGATAGGAAACTTCAAATTAGGGAGGGACAGCATTGTCGTTAACACAGTGCCAGTGAAAAGTAGTGTTTCTTTTTTACTCCGCATGTGTTGTGCTTAAAAATGTGTTTATATTCTCAAATGTGATAAAGTGTAGAATTAGATTATTATTCTGCTTCCAGCTTCAGTGTTGCTATCAGGATTTGAAAAATAGGGCAGATTTCCCCACTTATTTTGTGATTTGGGGGGGATTTTTGAAAAACAAGGTGGAATTCGCAGCAGTGTTCAGTGAATAAATTAAACACACTACCTGGCAGTGGCTAAAACATGAACCTATCAAGTTTATGTATAAATATTCTTTTTATAGGTTTGTTTCCTTTTACACAATATTAAAACAATGGCTAAAAATTGTCTGAAGCACCATCCCCCCACTAATTTTATCTATGAGCTGCCACTGGCTACAATTATGATCTCAGCTTGACAGGTCTTCTCAAGGACAGTATGTTGCCAAAGGTCTTGGTCACTTGTCATTGCCTCCATGTGCCCCAAAGTTCAAAGGGTGCTTTTTACATGCCACTAGCACGGGAGCCAGGTATGCACCACTAGCATTGGCCATAACTGCAATTTCACTTTACTTGATGCGTCTTCTCAAGCACAGCATATCGCCAAAGGTTATGGTCCCTTGTCATTGCGTCCATGGAGCCCAACGTTTGAAGATCATGCTTCATCACCTTGTCCCATGACTTCCTGAGTCTACCTCTTTCATAGGTTTCCTCCACAGTTAGAGATCAGCACTTCTTCACACAGTTGTCCTCATCCATATATGCGTTACATGACCATACCAACACAGTCATCTCTCTTGCATATCACATCTGATGTCTCATATGCCCATCTTTTCTCTCAAAACGATTATACTCTGTCATACATGCACACTGACACTACACATCCAGCGAAGCATACAAACTTCATTTCTTTCTAGCCTTCATGTGTCCTCAGTGGTCACAGCCCATGTTTCACTGCCATGTAACATGGCTGTTCGCACACAGGCATCATACAATCTGACTTTCACTCTAAGGGAGAGTTCCTTTATTACCAACAGAGGTAGGAGCTCTCTGAACTTTGCCCAGCCTATTCTTATTCTTGCAGCTATGCTCTTGGAGCATCCATCTCCACTACTGACATGGTTACCTAGGTAACAGAAGCTATCAACTATTGCTAGTTTTGCTCCCTGGCATTTGTTGGAGTCTATTTCTTGTGCATTTTTAGTGTTAATTGCACCTGTGCACCTTCCACACACAAAAGCTATTTTCCCTGTTAACCTTCCTCTGATATTGCTGTACTTTGTACGAGTCCATAGCTTATACTGGGTACATCTTTTGGAGTTGCTACCTACACCTTTTCTACAGATTGAGCACCTTCCTACTTACTAAGACTTTGGTTTTTGCTAGATTAACTTTAAGGCTCTTTAATTCTAGACCTTGTTTCCATGCCTGAAATTTCTTCTCTAGTACTGGTAGTGATCTATAAGAATAAGGTTATCAGCATAGAGGAGCTCCCAGGGACAGCCCATTGTAAATTCCTCTGTTTATGTGTGTGTGTGTGTGTGTGCATGTATATATCTGTATGTGTGTGTGTATGTATATCTGCGTGTGTGTGTGTATGAAGTTATTTTTGTAGCTTTTAGTCAGGAAGTAAAGTAGTACCCATGACCCTATACACAGCCTCTAAGACAGGTGGGAAAAGGTAGGAAGTAATCTCAAATCAGAGACCTTGCAACAGAGTGGATTCCATTGTAGGCAGTCTACATGTTTACCAAATAGCTGTGATATTTAGGAGTATAGAGCAGAAGATTCTTTCCAGGTTGCTAAATTGTCATAGTTGGTTTGATGAGGTAATGTGCGTGTTTAGGATGTAAAGAGTGTCCAGTCACAGTGTTTATTATGCTACTGTTTGTGTTGGCTGTTGTCAGTGTTAGTGTCACTGAAAAAGATACCTACCACAGTGGACCTTTCTTTGATATTTATTCGACTATGCTTAGGCTATTTGTCATAAAAATATTTTTTTCCTTTCTATTATAGACATGTGGCCTGTAATTCTAGGGGCAGGTGTTTAGTCAATTACATTGCTCAACTGGTACTTATTTTATTGACTCTCAAAACAATGAAAGGCAACATCATCAGGATTTGAACTCAGTTTGCAAAGCCAAAAGAAATGCTGCTAAATATTTTGTCAAGCACGCAATGATTTTGTCAGCTCACTATCTTATTTGTCCTAAAAATATATTAAAATAAGTTCTGTTTTATATACAGCCATGCACACACATTTGTTTGATAAAGTAATTTCCACTGCTCCTGTCTGGATATCAAACATAATTCTTTTATTCTTCAGCAGTTTCAGTTACCTTTCTGCATCAGATGATGCAGAATGAAGTGAAAAGGTTTGAGTCCACATGACTAATTTCCTTCATATCTTGTCAACTTTCTTGTGTTTTATCTCAAGGAAATTGACTCTGAGACTCAGAAGAGAATTGTCTTGTATTACAAGAAGCTGGGTTTATAGTGAGTGTTAGATAATGAAATATCCACTCTGCTTTGGAGGTACAGGGTAAGATTAGCAATCAATGATAATCTGTTTACTCCCTACAAAGAAACATAAATTAATTTTTGCTGTACAACTCCAGGTAAAAGGTTGCCCTTATTGGGTCTTTGCAGGTCCACTGAGACTGGTGAGAATGATACTGTAAACATGCCACTTAAGCTATTATAAATCAATGCCTGAGGGAAAGAGCAAGCAAAGAAAAGGTTCAAAGGGATAATGTTTTGAAAAGGAAGTATAGGGGTTTGTTGGGGTGGGTTGGACACAACAAAGGTGTTGGAAGGAAGAGAGATGAGTGATTTGATTTGGGAATGTTTCAGTTAGAGATAGCACAAGCCCAGTCAGTATGGCTCCTCTCACTCTGTTACCAGTAGAAGAGACAGAGAGAGGAGGCAGTACATCCCTGGATTAGAGGCTTGAGCATTGACTTAGTACCATGAGTTAGGTGGTCCTTTTTTGGATGTGGTTTAGGATGCCTATCTAGCAGCAGCACTGTCCTAGATATGGGAACATTAATCTGTTGTGAGCCTTGCTTGAACTTTATAGAATATCAATAATTTTGGTGGGACTGAAGAATTTTCTGGCCCTGAAGAGAAGAACAAAATCATTGAGGTGCTTTGAATGTGCTTTCCTGGAGAGATCCTTAATGATAGTGCGGTACAGTATTTGGCACTCTAGTTGTGAGAGCTCTTAGTGTGTGCTACTCATGTTTAAGGGAAGGTATGATGAAATGATGTTTACTTGATATAAGTAGCATTCATGTTTTCTTGCAGTCAAAAGAGACAAGGTTAACATATATCCCCACTGGAGAATACTTTCAAGATCTCTGTTCATGGAATTGGTGTGGATTTGGCACGTAACGTCTAGGCTGCATCTAGATGATGCATGTTTGAAGAATGTTAAGAAAGAATAAAGGTCATATATTACGTGTAGGAGTGGGTGGTATTGGATGTAATGGCAAGTAGATCAAGGTAGAGATTTAGATACTAAACCAAACTTAGGAGCACTCCAGAGTTAAGACAGTAAGGAGCAGGAATTCACCATACTTTTCCATGCTTGCATGGATTTTCTACTGCCAAATGCCCTTCATGTCTCTAACCCTCCTCTGTTTCTAAGCAAGGTAATATTTCCCCATGACCAGACACGTTTTCTTTCGCATAAAGGACATTACTTGCATGATGGTGAAACTCATAATTATCTTGCAAAGTCAAGGTGAAGAGACAATAACACAAACACACACACACACCAACAGGAGTTATACAATCTTCATGTTTGGCTAATTCTTCAGAATATAATCTTATTCCATATCTTCGAAAATATGACCAATTCACGATTTCAAGAATCAAAAAAAAAAAAAGTAACCAGAAAAAAAAGGACTTCGTTTACAAAATTTCTTTGCTTAGACTTGGGTCAGTGGTGATCCAACAACCTTATAATAAACGTTGTTCCATCTGTTATCATCCTGTCTTTTTGTGCACCAGGGACTATATTATCCGAAGTAAATTTCTTTATTTATGATGGCAGGGTGTGTTTTGCCTGCTATTTTTTAGCAAGTCAAGCGAACAGACAGCAGTTCTTTCAGGAATTATCCAGGCCGTTCTATAACTGGTGTAATTCCTGATGATGATGATGATGATGGTGATGTTGATGAAAATAACACTCATTAGACTAATGAGAATTTCGAATGTGTTGTGTCCTTAAGCAAGATTTAAATCTTATGTAAGGATAGAAAAATAAAATTGTGACGTTCATGCCTTTTTCAAGAGCATTAACACCACAAGGAAGTTGGCTTCGACTAGGAATTGAAACCGGGTCCCCAAGATCAGTTTCCATGAAGATGATCTGAGGTGAGCAAATGTTCATAATTTATTTGTTAAAAAAGTAAAATAAAAAATAAAAGTCTGGTGAAAACTGGAATTTTAGAAGAAAAACAAGAGTAAACTAGAAAAAGAATTTAGCAATATATTTCCTACATATATATTGTATTTATCCAGTCGGCTTTGTTAAGAAAGTTTGTCTAAATGACGAACGAGCAAGAGGCGCAAACTTAATTTCTAAACATAAATTGGACAATTCCAGTGTTATCTCCCAGTAATTATCAAAACATTGCCGCTTGTTTTGGCACAATTCCCAATAGCATTTAACTTTCACATTGGAGACAAGAAATCACTCCATCTCTCGGTTTCTATAATTTTCAATACTTCTAATACATAAACAAATATTAATTGCGATATTTCGTTGTAATTGTTTTATATTTATATAAACATCGGGTTCTTCTTTTTATAAAAATAATACTCCATTGACATTTTCGGAATTTAAAAAGTAATTCATCGTTAAAAAGAGAAGAAAAACACAGCGAACAAAGCCTTGTTTATTTTTCCCTCCGAAAAATAAGAAATTATTCACCCGGAGAATAAAAGAAAAATTCATAATAAAAAACAATTAATAATAGAAATACTAGGAATCCCATTTAAGAAATATTATTTAAAAAGTTCTGGTTTACTTAGATAGAGAAGTAATTAATTACGAGACCACAACTGATCACATTGCGCACCAATTGTCTCTTTATTCCGTCGCTGGCAGATTTCCACGGCGGCTTTTTATCTCAAATTTTAAATAGCTTGCAGGTTTCATTAATTAACACTAAATAAATCATGTAAAAATAAATATTTTAAGGGAAAAACAATGAGAAATAGACTCAGGTTTGTGTTTCTATATATATATGGGGGGAAGAGGGGGGAGTACGTTTTAAATAAAAAGAATTGCCATAATCATTTGTGAATATAAAATTTGTTTGCGACAAAAGGGAACTGACAGGGGAAAACGTAGGTTTGCTTTAAAAAAGGAATAAATTTATTTGTAATTATGATTTAACCCCATTTTATATATTCAAGTAATATTGCGTAGAATTAATAAAATTAGTATTTATTTTATTTTGCAGAAAGGGAGTTTTATTTTATTTTATAGCGAAGACAGTAAGAATGTCTCCAGCGTTACGAAATAATCAAACCCAAAAGGAATGATGACGACTTTAAAAGAGTCACAAACATGAGTTAAGGCCCAAAAGCAACGAAAACAACAGCGGCGAGTATTTTTATTGTGTTGCCAATTTTCATTGGTCCATATATAAGAGCTCGTTTTTCATTGGCTTATTCAGGCACGTGACGAAGCTGAAGGTGTTAGTGTTTTGGCGGTTGCAGGAGAACGCAGAGAGGATTTTTTACTGTTTGTGAGTGAAACGAAAAAACATGGTTAGCATCCGTTTGATTATTCGGTCGTAAATGGCCATCGATGGTTTTAATTATTATTTATACCTGCTTAATTGTCTTGTCGTTTACCTGGATGTTTCATTTTCCATTTACTAAGTTATTAAGTGATATGTTATTTTGGTTTTTCTCCAAATATTTTTAGGCGGGAGGAAAAGCCGGTAAAGATTCAGGAAAAGCTAAAGCGAAAGCCGTGTCACGTTCAGCTCGTGCTGGTTTGCAGGTTAGTCATAATGAACATCATTTTTAAAAATATATTTTCTAGATAATTTTTTTTTCAAGAATCTAATCCCTGTCATTTACCATTTCGTAAACGATTAATGCCTGTATTATTTTGTAGTTTCCAGTCGGTCGTATTCACAGGCACTTGAAAAACAGAACAACGAGCCATGGACGTGTAGGAGCAACGGCCGCAGTCTACAGTGCAGCTATTTTAGAGTATCTAACGGCTGAGGTAGGATTTAAAACAAATTCAATTTTACTCAACAATTGTAAATTTTCTGTTATTGATTATGTATTTTAATTACTCCCTCGATCCTTCATTGAAATTTCGCGGGTTTATTAAATTAGCTGATGGCCTGCTTAGCCTGGAGTTAATTTTTACATTGATATAATAAAATGTCGATGTTTCTACAAGCTATAATCTATTGTTCACTGTGTTGAAAGTTGCCTATTTTTTTTGGGAAATATCGTTTTTTGTTATCTTAAACTTGATTTGTTTAATTCCCGCCAATATGTCCAAGACAAAAAGTCTGAAAGTTGTTGGGCTCTTTGTATTGTCTGTTTGGACATTTACAGTTCCTAATTGTTTTATAATTCCGGTAATATTTAAATTTAAATATATAAAACAGCTAAATTTACAGTTACCGGCCATAGATATGTATCTAGGCTTGGCAATCTTGTTTTGTATTTTCTCTAAGTCTTCACAAAGCCCTCATATCCCGCCTAAAAAAAAAAGAAGTCTCAATTCTTTTATAGGTTCTAATTCAATAGAATTTCGATTTTATTTTAATCATTCTCGTCATCGTGAAAGACTTACGAACTTTTGGCAGTGATTGTTGACTAAAAGAAAACTATTTTTCGGTCCCTACTTTATTTTTAAAAAAGTTAGGAAAACCTCATTAATTGAGGAGGGAGGGGTAAAATTAGGTCATCAATGTTGGGTTTTTTAGTTAAGCTTACCTTTCATATATGTTTTAATAAAATTTTTACTTTAATGTCTTTATTTTTAAAATGTTTGCTTTGAGTAATTTAGCGGGGCTGGGGGTAAAATTTGAAATGTCTTTTTGTCAGTGATTTGGGCTTGCTGCTGCTCTTACTACTGGTGGTGGTTGAGGGTGGTAAGGTTTATAAAGCCGGGAGGGGTACTTGATGGACTGGTTCTTTTATACCCCTACACCTAATTGTGTGTAGCTGCTCTATACACAGCACACATACAGCTGAATGCATTCACACGGCCTCCTCAGCCAATGATACCTCGCCGGTTCAACATTTGAAATAACGGTGAGGTTGTTTATCGTCCATAACTACCAGACTTTTCATGTTTTCATTTACACAATTAGCTTGTCATTATTTATT
Source organism: Octopus sinensis (assembly GCF_006345805.1). Taxonomy (NCBI): domain Eukaryota; kingdom Metazoa; phylum Mollusca; class Cephalopoda; order Octopoda; family Octopodidae; genus Octopus; species Octopus sinensis. The sequence continues at coordinate 146,236,991 of NC_042998.1, read as the reverse complement.
ACAGTTATTAAACTAACGTTTTATCTGTAAATACACATTTAAAAAAAATTTTAGTGTCTTAGATGTGACCGTGATCTTTTCCGTTTTTCAAACACATTTCAGCCTTTAGTAAATTTAGTTATGTCTGCGGAGAGTCATTTTCTTTTGGTGCCTTATAATTTGACACTCATCGTCTTGCAACCTTATCAATAGCTTTGACACTTGAAGAGGGTTGCAAAACGCAACGAAAATTTTAGAAAAACAAAGAAATAAATGGAAATTTTACCGGTGAGTGTGTTAAATTATAAGGCTCCAAAAGAGAATGGCAACAGAAAATGCTTCAACACACGAGCTCACATAAAGAATCTTGCAAACCAAAAACGAAATGAATTTAGTTATTTTTAGCAATTAGGATGACTTGTTTCATGGGAGAAATCCTGTTTATACTTTAAGCAATCTAATCATGACCAGTTTATTTTCCCCCTGAACAAGACTTAGGGGATTTGGCAAATGGAACGACAACGTAGGGGATCTGTATAATCATTAATATTGTTTAAACATTAACTTGATTTTTGATATTTCAGGTGCTAGAGTTGGCTGGTAATGCCAGTAAAGACTTGAAGGTGAAACGTATCACTCCCCGTCATTTACAGTTAGCAATCCGAGGTGATGAAGAATTGGATTCTCTAATCAAGGCAACAATTGCTGGTGGTGGTTAGTATTTTTTTTTTTCTTCTTCGTCTACTTTAAGCTTTTCTACCTTGATTAGGCTAAGTAAAATAATGCACTAATATTTTATATTGCTGAATTTGTTTTAATTTTTTTCTGCAAAACCGTGTTTAAAATTAAGAATTGGGGATATTTCCTGTTAGTAAAAGTTGGGCAAATTGTTAAATAATTAAAATAGTTTAAGGGACTCCAAACTTATCAATTTTAGTATTTTAAGTAGTCTAGGATTTTTTTATTTGAATCTTACTGAAGTTATTTTTCATGTTTTTCCAGGTGTCATTCCTCACATCCACAAATCTCTTATCGGCAAGAAAGGATCACAAAAGGCTACATAAACCATGGAGTGTTTGTTGTATATTTGGTGTGGTTGCTAGTCCTTAAAATCATTAAATTTTAATCCCCCTCCCCTCTGCTCTCAAAAACAAACAAAAAATATCAAAAGAACCGGGAAAACCTGTCCCTACCGCCACCAGCCCCACCCCTTCCCAATACGAGAACATAGTTGTCATATGTAGCTATATTGTCATAAGTCCGAGAGATTTTATTAACTTCCCATTTTCTCTTGTATTTTTTATTTCCATTCTCTTCACTATTTGTATATCACTATACAACAATTTTGAAACTTCCAAACCAATCAATCTGGTGTTTTTATAAGACACTGTATTGATCACCTCCACTCATCTTCTAATGGGTGGAGTAAATAAGATTTATCATGCGTCTTCATTACACAAATAAATTTTATCATTCACACGACTTTGTTTGGCTTTTTTCCTCCTTGCAACTTAAAATGAAATAATCTTCGGTTAATTCCCTTTCGCCATTGTCTTGTTTTGGTGGTGTATGTTGCGGAAGTTTACATTTATGTATAATATATATGCGCGCCTGCTTTCGTAGATATTAGATTCTCGCTTCAATGGGTTGTCCTGTGATGTCTGCTTGGTAATTTTACAGTTTGGTTTATTTTTAACATTGCCATATTTATAACTTTAATATTTTTGCGTATACATTCAATGGTGAGGGTTTATATACATATTTATAACTTGATCGTTGTATACTCGAAAATATTTGTAAGTTTTATCTTGACAGTTACAAATAAATTGTGTAATTAAGGGGAGATAATGCATACATTTTAAAATGTGAATTTACTGTACGAGTAAGGAAAGTCTGTAATTGGTAATTACAAATGTTAATTTGAGAAATCACTCAGCAAATGAATTTTTATAGTGCTTCAAATGCCTGATATAAATTATTTTTACCTCCAATGTACTGATTACTTTATAATTCAATACAGCTCTACAAGATGACATACCTGAAATTTTTATACTCCATTCCTCGAAATCAAATGGCAATATTCTTTCTAATTTGACCAAATTGGCATGTCTGACTAGTTAAACATTTTCATTTTGTAATCACGTGATATCTAGTTCAGCACTGCTGTGTGGAGCTTTGGTTAAGTGTCTTTTACTGTACCTCCAGGCTGGCCAATACCTTGTGAGCAAATTTAGTAGGATTGTGGAAGTTGTGTTAATCCCTTAACACATCTTGGCAGTTCAGAAAGTGTGATGGGTACCAGACTCAAAATACTATGGTCGATTTGTTCAACTAAACTCATGGTAGTGTTCTTCAGCTTGTCCTCAGTCCAATGACTAGCTCAAATCAAATGAAATACTTAGGTTTTTAACAGCTGGTTAGTTATGACATTTTCAATGGAGTCATTTTTCTTACTGTTGGTGGTGTTCCAACCTCTGGCTGAGGCCAGTAAAAGAATATGGAAAATACAAATATCAGGTGAGGTACTGCAATATTTAAAATTTCCTTTGTATCACGTAAAGTTACCTTGCAATTAAAGATTAGATCTTGTCCAAACATAATTTTTACTGTTAGTATATTAGCCACTAACTGTTGTTTTAATGTCCACATATCCATGTTTACAAGTTATATGCCTTTTACTGTTACCATTCTTCACCTGATTGTGTATATACACATATTTGGGCCTTGATTAGCCCAGAGCTCTAGTAGAAGGCACACAAATTCCACATAGTGGGGCTGAATATAAAACCATGTTGAAAAACTACACAGCCATACCTACGTCTGTCTATTCCTATGACTGCTGTTACAATATTCGAGTTCTCCCTACCTGGGGTAGAGTTGCTAATTCTGCATTTGTTTTTCTGAATTTTATGAAATCTTAAGTTAAAAAATTTGAAGTGGTCCTATTTTAGGAAAAAATTTCATTTTTATTTCATATTCATTGTTGCTAATTCAAACTAGCTTTGGTGTCTATTATTCATAAACAGCTAGTGATATTACTGTTGACTTGTCCCTTTTCACACCAACCCATCTGGTTCTATGAAACCTTCCATCCATCAGCTCAGTGACACTCATTGCATAGTTTTGGTAATTAGACTGCAGCCATGCCAGGGCATTGCCTTCAATTTTTAGTGGAATAAATTGACACTGCATTTTTTCAAAACCTGGTACTTATTCTCAGGTCTTTTTTGCTGAAGCAAGCAGGACAAACCAACATATATACATGATGGGCTTCTTACAGTTTCCGTCTATCAAGGCTACAGTTGGGAGGCAAGTTTATTAGTCATTCCTGTACATGTATAGTAGAATTTCTAATATTACCCATGGTGGCAAATGTTTTCTTCTGAAGTTTCCTGTCTTATGACAGGTACCACTAATACTTATTACAGTTCACTGCTATAAATAAACCTGATTATTATAGAATCTTAATTTCTGTTATAGATGTCTTGCAAGGGAAGATTTTTGGATCTCTCTTTGTTCAGTCAGGTTTCCACATCTATCATAAAACTGATCATGTCAAGACAGATACACACAGATTGTATGTGTGTATATATATATAAAATTGTTTAACATCTGTTTTCAATGCTGACATTGGTTGCACGGTATTTACACAATTGTCATTGTCACTACCTCAATGTTCATTGTCAGCAATCAAGTTTCTTGTATATTCCATTTTCTGCCTATCATTTGTTATATATATATGTATCTACATATGTTGGGCTTTCAGGTTTTGCCTCCTAAATCCACTCACACTTGGCTCGGGTTATAGTAGACACCTATGGTGATGTGTAGTGGCACTGAACCTGAAACCACCTGGTTGGAAAGCAAGTTTCTTAATCACACATGCCTACACATTCATCTCCATTTGCAATCAAGGCAAATAGCTCAATCATTGTAACAAAACAGAATATACTGTTTAGTCCCAGGGACTTGTTGCCCAGTTTAACACCACCATCTGGCATATTTTGGTGACTTCAGCCTACTCTGTAGCAAGCATTCAAACCTTTCCTCAGTTTGATATATTGCAGTCTCAAAGGCCCTTTAAATGGTCATTGGACACTACTTTTGTTCCTCATTAAATGAAAAAGAAAAAAAGGCATTTCAGCCACGACCATCTTGTTTTGTTTTCAGGTTTAGTGCAGCTAGGACTAAATTGTCTTTTTTGTGTTCTAGCAAGTTGAACAATCATTTAGAGGCTCATTTAATAATTGCACATTATTTAATGTTCATGCTCCGTGCTAGCATGGTTTGGACAAGTTTGCTCGTAAGATGACTACAAACTCACTAGTTGTGTAGGATCTCAAGGCACATACCTGCATTAATTTAAATGAAATGGAAGAGCTCGAGAAGACCCTTCCATCAATCAATGAAATTTGTTGATTTTCCTGTCACCTTGATATTTTAAAACGGGCTTTCTCTGATAAGTCTTTATAAAAGAAATAATTTCTAAAAGATTTACAAAATTTTGATTTGCGGGAAGAAACATTAATTCCTGTCCAAGATACACTCCTACATGCCCACTGGGGTCAGCACCATGGATATTCATAGCAAAGTCTGAGGATACATGATTTTTCTTGGGAAAGATACAGCAATGATTCCCCATTGCATTCTACTAGTTTGGTTGACTCTGCTAGTCTCTTCTCTCTCTCTCTCTCAAACTTCCATGAGACAGCCTATTTAACCCTTTGGCAAAGGGATTAGTTTACTTGACACATGTCTAGGGATGGAGGAGACCTCTGAATCCTGTATACCTTAGGCACAAGACCTGCTATTTGACTCAACTGGGAGCCTTGACTGGCACCACCAAAGTTTAGCAAACATTAGAGCTCTACTTCAGAATCTTATAGTCAGCTCATTTAACTGACCATGTTCTTCAAATAGTTATGTCTAGAGAGAATAAATGCTGAGTGCCTCTAATTATTATTTAAAATCCATGAACCATACTGGGTTGGATGGTTTGACAAGATATGTGTTCAGGGACTGCATAGTGTTCTAGTGTCTTCTTTGGCAGAGTTTCTTCAGTTGGATGCCAGCCACTTCACAGATTGTACCAGGTACCTTTTTTATTTATTTTTTTTTTTTTAACTACCTATATTAGTGAGGTCATTGTGCAGCTTGTAAGACTATGTATGAATTCTGAGAGAGTTTATGTTGTGAGATGAAAGAAAGGGCCAGGACATAAATTGTTTCTTGCTGTAAAAAGGGCCACAAATACATTTAAGGAGAATGAGTGGAGTGGGGAAGAGATAAAAATGCAGTGATTATGTGTCAAGGTGAACCCTCAAAATAAAACCATTGCACTATTCCCAAAGAGGTAAATTTACATGAAAAAATCATTTGACTTTTGCAAAGGACTTCCTAAATCTTGTGTGATACCAGCTAAAAAGAAAAAGATGTTATGTCATTGGAGCTCAAAAATAAAAACAATTTTTTTTCTAATAGAAAAAAAATTGAAGTGAAAGTGCAAGAATGATGGATGAATTTGTGGTGGAGAAAGAAATTTACTTATAGGAATGATTTTGGGGATTAATGATTGAATAAGTTTAATACCACTCTCAGTGCTCTTGTGATATGTGTTTAACTAGGATGTTGTAATAATAGATGCTCCAAATATAACTTAAATGTGTTGATGTGTAGACCATATAGATCTTTATATTTTGCCGAGAATATTGAAGAGTCCTTTGAACAGTAGACAGGACCATCTCAGGAGAAGGAGAGCCAGAGAGAGGATGATACTCATGGTACCATTTTATGACATGGATTACAGATCTGCACACATACACCATATTTATTTAACCCTTTTGTTACCAAACCGGCTCTGGCCCTGTAGTACAAATGTCTTGTTTTCGAAAGTTTTGAACTAAAATCTTCCACCAAACCTTAGTCACAATTTATGTTCTTAACACTAGCTTAATGATAACTAAGTTATTTTACTAAATTCTTTCTTGTATTTAAAATAATTGAAAGAAACACAAAGCTTCTCAAAATAAATACAGTAACAAAAGGGTTAATGTCTAATTCTCTGTGTTTGCATGGTTTTTGATGAGGAGTTATCTGAGACAGGATTTTGCAGCTGGATGCTCTTCCTGTTGCCAATAAAGTGTAGTGTATGGGGAGAGTGATGGATATATGATAGTGTAGGAGGGAAGGTAATTAGGTGGTTCATTTGGGGATGGTGATAAATGTAAAATGTGGATAGAGAGGACAGTATTAAGAAGGATGGATAACAAATGAAATAGTTCAGGATCGTTATTTCATCTCACATTTTCCCGTACCTTCTTCTGCAAGTTCTTTATGCAGTAAGTAAGCAATACTTCTTTATACTGCTGTCCTCATCAATACATGTCCATACCAATGATATCTTCTACATACGACATCCAATTTCTCTGATGCCCAGTTTTTCTCTCAATATATTTGTATTTTTTCATTCAAGCATGCTAACATTACACATTCATCAGAACATTTTGGTTTCATTTTAGCAGAATTTAGAACCATACATATAACATCCAAATGTATATCTGATATTGTGTTCATGTCACATTAATGTAAATTTAATGTTTATTGAACATTAATTGAAATACAGTTCTATATTTAAGAGATGAGGATTTACATATATTATTTACAATTGATAGATATTTGTCCTCATCTTGTTTGTTGTTAACACGTTTTGGCTGGTATACCCTCCAGCCATCATCAGGCGTCTTAGGGAAATTTTGAACCTGGATTGTCATTGCTAAGGTATTTTTCAACGTTATTATTCAGGTCACTGCCTGGAATCGAACTCTGAATCTTGGGGTTGGTAGCCTGCGCTCTTAACCCCAAGATTCCGAGTTTGATTCCAGGCAGTGACCTGAATAATAATAATAATATCGAAAAATACCTTAGGAATGAGGACCCAAGAAACCTGATGAAGGCTGGAGGGCATATCAGCTGAAACATGTTAACAAGCAAGATGAGGACAAATATCTGTCAATTGTAAATAATGTACATTAATTGAATTGGCTGTAAGTGAAGATGACCATTTTGCTGTAAATAATAAGCAATTATTAACTTCCTAATCTCTATTTTCTTTTCTTCTTTTAAATGAATATAAACTATACATTTTTATATATACCTATTTAAGGAAATTAATTCCCCCAAAATACTAAGTATTAAACCAGTATTTCCTTGGATGAAACCATCCTTCATGAGGTTTACACATCCTCTAATTAAATTATATGTATATTTATATTAAATTATGTGTGTGTGTATATATGTATATATATATATTAAATTATATATGTGTGTGTGTGAGACACCATTTCCATCCTACAGTCTCCCGCTCTCTCCTTCTGTACTTCCCGCAGGCTGGGCAACCATGTATTTTCTTTGTGGTAGCACACCTGTTTCTATCTTCATCCCTAATCGTTCTCTCTCTGGCTGGGTAACCTTGTACTTCCTCTCTTCAGCAAATACCTATATCAGTCGCACTATAACTTTCTCATCATCACCTCCTCCCCTCTTAAAAGTTTTTTTCTCGCAAGTACTTGGTGACCCTGTCAGTGCAGGTGCCACTTAAAAGCACCCAGTCCACACTGTAAAGGGGTTGGTGTTCGGAGGGGCATCCAGCTGTAAAAACCTTGCCATAATAAGCACTAAGTCTACTCTGCTGAGTGGTTGGTGTTAGAAAGGGCATCCAACTGTAAAAATCCTGCCAAAACAGTAACAGAAGTCCGGTGCAGGCTTGTGGTACTGTCCCATCAATGCTAGCATGGAACACAGATGTTAAATGATGATGATATTTATATTTTGGAGAAAAATTTCCCGAAAGGCCACAAATATTCTTTTTGCAATAGATCATTAATCAAATTTTCATACTTGGTAACACCAAGCTTGGGGTCCATTATTTCTTCTCAAATAGAAATAAAATAAATGGAAGGCAAAATTTGGCACCTGTTTCAAATGTGCATACTAATAGTATAGTTAATAATCCAGGGGACAATGATGGATTATTGCACTCTTCACTACTTTCAGGTGTTGAAGATTCAGTGCTTAGGAATGTTTATGCAGGAGAAAAAATGGACCCCGTTAAATATACAGGGATTGATGGGACCCCAAAATTTAGTTGTAATTGCAGAACCCCTAATTAATGTCTGCTTAAGGAAAAAAAACAGTCTATAAATGTATAGTTAAAGGAGAGAACAATTTGGTTAGAGGATGTATCAAGATTTTAAAAGGCGATATAGAGCCCACATGAGCTCCTTTTTGAATGCCAAATACTCTAATTCTACTGCGTTGGCATCCTATATTCATGATTTGAAGAGGAGGAATATGAGCTACACTGTCCGAAACCCTCCACTTTAATGCTAATTTTAGCACTTGTTTTTGCTGCCTTACAGCAGTTTTGTTGTTTTCCCCCTTGTTTTGAAGTGGGTAGCACAGTTGTGAAATAGATTATGAAAACCAGAGTTCCTCACAATTCACATCTTCAGAGGAAGAATTCATCATCATCATCGTTTAACGTCCGCTTTCCATGCTAGCATGGGTTGGACGGTTCAACTGGGGTCTGGGAAGCCCGAAGGCTGCACCAGGCCAGTCAGATCTGGCAGTGTTTCTACAGCTGGATGCCCTTCTTAACGCCAACCATTCCGAGAGTGTAGTGGGTGATTTTATGTGCCACCGGCACAGGTGCCAGACGAGGCTGGCGAACGGCCACGCTCGGATGGTGTTTTTTACGTGCCACCGGCACGGAGGCCAGTCAATGCGGTACTGGCTACAGTCACGGTCGGATGGTTTTCGTATGTGCCACCGGCACTGGTACCACAAAACTACAAATTCCATTATGTTCATCGAGTTTGCTTTTGATTTTGTCCATTTTCACTTGCCTCAACAATTTCTGTGGTGGACAGGAAAGGAGAAAATAAAATTAATTTTGTAGCCGTGGCCAAAAGCCATAACAAAGAAATTGGTAAATACAAGCATATGCTTCATAGGGAGGGGCACGATGTAAAGGTGACTCCTCCCCAAGAAGTCATACAGAAGACGAAGGAAAAAGTGTTATAGTCTACATGACTTACAGTGTTGAAACCAGGAAAATTGAAATGATGACTACAAATCAAATTGAAAAGGCACTAAAACCCATCTGGTAGGGAATTTGTTACCTTGCCAGAGGAAGAAAATTTGGAACAGTGGGGGTGTGGTTCCGAGATGAAGCTACCACCAGGCTGCACTCAGCAACCCGCTTAAAAACTGAAGAGGTGGTACTTCTGCCCATATACCTTGGAAGGTGTGTTTCCAGAGTAAAGGTAGAAGACATCCCCCTGGAAATAGATGTGGCCTGGCTAGTATGTGCTATACTGCTGGGCCTTGAAAAAAAGATAGTGGTCCTCCAAGCCACCAGGATTGCACATAAAAATTGGCATGGGCAGAGCCTGGATATGGTAATTCAGGCAATCTGGAAGGCCTGGAAAATTTGGTTGAAACCATTACAGTTGAAGTAGTAATACTCAGGGTTAGAGTGAAGGTCAGGATCCCTCGTTGCTATAAAAAGGCCACATTAGAGTGGAATGTCCTCCACTATCTGTAAGGGCACAAGAGGCTCCTGAGAATAAAAAGGAAACTGCACCTCCACCGCTTGCGAGAACCAGTGGGAGAGAGATTAGCACCGAAGGAGAAACCAAAGAAAAGAAGGATGGATGGGAAATGGCTGGAAAGAGGAGGAAGAAGGTACAATCTGTGAATGATAACACCCAACCAAACCCACTCTGCCCACCCTTCCCAAGCAGACGCCAACCCTTACCATATCCCACCTGACACTGATAAATTAACTACAAATGCACAGGAGCCCCAAACCTCCCAACCCCCCCACCCTGTAAAAAAAAGAAAGTATTGTCTTTTACGATGTGTCAAATGATGAGCTACTTAAGGAGGTAAACAGTTGCAACCAAATAATATGGGTAAACACTGCATAACATAGTGGGGTGCCCTTGCACTATAATTGCGTTATAACAGACTCCAGGTACATGCCAAGACTGAAAGGATATGAAGATGATGCTCATTACTGGGAAATGAAAATTGACACTAGAAGATTGCCAAAGTTGGTGGGTTACTATGAACTGGTTAACACTTTCAAATAAACATTTTATGTGTTATATGTTTTTAAAAAAAGACAATTTATTGTTATAACAAGGATAAATGAAGTCGCCTGGATGTGGGGTCAAGTGGCTTCATTTCATTTTCATCATTTAATTCATACTTTTTTCATTCGTTTTTTGTCCCCACTTTTGTTTTGTCTGTCCTTGTACTGTCCCCTTTATGTTATAGGAGAGAATAATATAAAGGGGACAGTACAAGGACAGACAAAACAAAAATAAAGAATGCAGTTTGACAACCAGACAGTTGATTCCATCTCTTTTTTTAATTGTTTACTTGTATCATGTTTAATTTGTTTTGCTACTATGGTGGCCTTGTTGATGCTTTCCCCCTTGTTTGAAGGGTGAAGTGCAGTAATGGAAATGTTAACAGAAAACATTAACTCCTCAGACTTGTCATTGTTTGAGGAGGAGCTAGTGAAAAGTTTAAAGAGAAACGAAGAAATTTGCAGAGACAGTGAAGGAGAAGAGTGAAAACGTATGCCTAGGAGATTTTAAAAGATTCAAAGAAATGCTGAAAAGGGAGGGGAACAATGTAAAGGTGTCCCCTCCCAGTGAGACTATAGAAAAGATAACAAGAAGAACTATACTGTATTGAACTTACAGTGTAAAACACCAATGAATAGAGGTTGCACCCAAATCAGAAGTTGAAAGGGCTTTCAGGCCCATATGGAAGGAAATAAAATACCTCACTAGAGGAAAAAAATTTGGAATGGTTGAGTTGCGGCTTGCATCAGAGGCTGTGGTCAGGCAGCATGCTGTGACTCCCCTCAAAACGGACAAGGTGGTCCTTCTGCCCATATACCTGGGAAGATGTGCTTCTAGAGTAAGGGTAGAGGAGACCCCTCCTGAGGTGGATGTTGCCTGGCTGGTAGCTGCCATCCTATTGGGATGAAGGACAAAATTGTGGTCCTCCAGGCCAAGAGAGTGTCAACAAGGAATTGGCAAGGGCAATTCCATCTCCTTTTTGATTGTTTAACTACATGTATCATAAGTTTCATTTGTTTTTCTGTTAATTTACTGTTTTGTGTCTAATGACACCTTTGTTGGCTGCTTATGGCAGCCTTGTTAACGCTTTTCCCCCTTGTTTTAAGGATGAAGTGCAGTAATGGAAATGTTAACAGAAAAGATTAGCTCCTCAGACTTGTTGTCTGAGGAGGAGCTAGTGAAATGTCTAAAGAAAATAGGTGAAGCAAGAGAGGTAAAGAAATTTGCATAGGTAGTGAAGGAGAAGAGTGAAGACACTTGCCTAGGAGATTTTAAAAGATTCAAAGAAATTCCACCAACGAATAGAGGTCACAACCAAATCAGAGGTTGAAAGGGCTTTGAGGCCCATATGGAAGGAAGAAAAATACCTCACTAGAAGAAGTAAATTTGCAATGGTGGAGGTGCAGTTCGTGTCAGAAGCTGTGGCCAGGCAGCATGCCGTGACTCCCCTCAAAATGGACAAAGTGGTCCTTCTGCCCATATTCCTTGGAAGATGTGCTTTTAGAGTAAGGGTAGAGGAGACCCCTCCTGAGGTGGATGTTGCCTGGCTGGTAGCTGTCATCCTGTTAGGAATGGAGGACAAAATTGTGGTCTTCCAGGCCAAGAGAGTGCCACCAAGGAATTGGCAAGGGCAGGGCCTGGAAATGGTAATCCAGGCCACCCTGATTGATTTGGAGAGGATGATGGAAACTATCACAGTCGGTGAGGATGTAAAGTTGAGAGTCATGGTGGAGGGCAGGATGCTCTGTTGCTTTAAATGTGGCGAAAAAGGTCACATTAAAGCAGAATGCCCTCTACCCAGCACAAGGGTACCAAACAAGAAAACCGCACCACCAGCGACATTATGTACTTGTGAGGAGGAACCAGAGAAGGGAGAAAACCAAGAGGAATGGAAAACTCAAATCAAAAAGAGGAAAAAAAAGCAAAGAAAAGAACTGAGGAAAAAATGTGAACCCCACCCAATCCCTTACTGTCCCACCCTCTCCCTGCAGTCATCAACACTCACCCTGCCCCTCCTGACACAGACATCTAAGTGCCCGAAATTACCCTCCCCTTCCCAAAAAATATGTTACATGATAGTGTATAAAAAAAATGAACAAAAAATTGAGAACAGAATTAAAAAAGAAAATAAACTCACTTGTGTTTGTGATCTTGATAAAAAAGGAGGGTTTACCTGAGAACTTCAGATGCCTCCTGGTGAGTGAGGAGGAAAAGAACTGCCTAATTAAAAAATACACGACAGAAATTTTGAACCTAAGAATGGAAACAGAGACAATCAACTTAAGTAAGTTGCCATTTTAATGGTTTATATATGAATTGTTTAAAAGGGTCTAAATTAAGTCAGTCAGATGTGGATATATATGTGGCCTTCATTCCATTTCATTGTTCTTTTTCATCTTATCCATTCATTTACTGTTTTTTTTTTTGTTCCCACTTATATGTTTGTCTGTCCTTGTATTGGCCCCTTGTGGGCAATAAAAGAAATCATAGTTTGACAACCAGAAATGTGAGACCTTTGTAAGTTTTCTCCTGATGAAAAAGTCATTGCCTTTGGATTTCCTTAATGGATTCTACATTACTAAGTGAGGCAACATCTTTTGAAACAATTGTAGAGATAGATTTGAATGGTCTCTTTTCTGGTTACCACTTTGCTCTTTATTTTCATATTTATATTCATGTTTATATTATTTTAGCTTCATTACCTTAAATTTTTAGTCACTTTTATTATGCATTAATTCAATCCATATATTGATCCAGAAGTTTGGTACTCGATCTATTCCCAGTGACTTCCAATTGCTGGCCTTTTTCAGGGCCAGGGTGAACTCCTCCTTTTGAATATCTTCCCATTCCTGTACTTCTTTATTTTCCAGGAGTGTTTCTTGTCCTTTAATCCATTCTGCATCTTCATTATGTTGTTTTTCATTTTCCCATATCGTACTCCAGAAGTTTTCCATATCCTCTTTCTTTGGCGGTTGCTCAACATTTATTTGTTGTTTACCGAGTTCCCTGTAAAATTTCTTTCCATCTTCTTTAAATAATTTGTTTTGTCTAAATTGTTTGCTTCTCTTTATATATCGTGACAGTCTTTGTGCCTTTGCTTGGAGTTTTTGCTTTAGGTTTTCTTTTGCTTCAGGTATTTAATTTTTTTGTTTGATCCCACGCTTTTTCCATATTTTCTTGGCTTTTCTTTAGTTGACCTGGTTTCCATTACTTATTTCAGTCAGTATTGATAGGTCACCTCTCATGCATTGTATATCCTTTCCTAAGTTTTCTTTCCATTTTGGTTGTCTTTTCTTCTGTTGAGCAGTTTTCATTTTTAGTTTTATGCCTTTTGCTTCAGTAATAGCTGCAGCTGTGGCATAGGCTAGTTGGTCTAGCAATGTTATATTTAGTGGTTCTATTGTTGTTGATTTTATCTCATCTATTACATTATTGCTAATTTTAATCAACCCTTTCAAGTTCTTATCCATACTGACTTTTGGTAGGGGCTCTTTGTCTGTGGTGTCTTGTGCTTTTACCTGTTCCCATTTCCTCTGTATTTCTTCTTTTAGCTCCAAATATTTCTCCCTATCCATGTCACTGTTTTGTGCTGTTGGTTGTTTTACAGATTCTTCTATCTCATTACCCACAGAGGGCTCCTCAGATACATCCTCTTTTTGGTTTTCTATAGTCCCTATTTCTATTTCGTTTGTATTTGGTGTTATACGGTGAGATCTGTTGACTTTTTCTTTTATTTCTTCCAGCTCAGTGTCTGTGAGCCTCCTGTTTATAATGATATCTCTTTGGACATTCCCTAACTTGTTGGGATCCATATTTAACCTTGAAGTTGGATTTTATTGCCTCCATAATTGATAAGTCCTTTTTGTCGTGTTATCTTCTGATGGTGTGACAACCGCCATGTAGTATGCTTCCATTACTAGTTTATACTCTTCCCGATTCCATTTAGTTCTAGGGTTTTTGCATGTAGTATAGCTTTTATTGTATTATTATTATTATTATTACTATTATTATTATTATTATTATTATTACTACCTCTACCTTAGCGAAGGTGGAGGTATCGTTTTCAGTTGTGTTTGTTTGTTTGTCTGTCCGTGGACAAGTTATCTCAAGAACCGCTGGATGGATTCGGATGAAACTTTCAGGGATGGTTGGCCTTGTGACTGGCACAAACTAATTAGATTTTGGGATTGATCCGGCACCAGACAAGGATTCTGGATTATTTGTTATAATAATAATAATGTAATTATTGTAAACAGTGCTCAGGTGAACCAAAACTTGTCAGAAAGTGCATATAAAGTGTATGCAGTAATGTACAAATGTCTGGAAAGCAAACAGTGTATGAGTCAGATATATGCTTGCGCGTGTATGGAGGGGAGAAAATCAGGTGTAGTGTTGGCGAATCTCAGGAAACATGGAAGTTTTGAAGGATGCAGTGCTCCGACAACTAACAACTGATGCCGGCAGTTTGTTCCATGCTTCAGCAACTCTTAGCATGAAAAAATGTTTCTGAAAGTCATGGGAGCTGTGCTGTTTTCTGACTTTTTAAATATGTCCACGGGTGTTAGACAGGTGGAGTTTGAAAAGGTGCTCAGAGTTATTATTTGTAAGATGGTTAATAATTTTATGGGTGTCTGCCAGGTCAGCTGCCAAATGTCGGAGTTTCAATGTATCCATGCCCAGGGAAGTAATGTGTTCAGAATATGGCAAATGCCTGATGGAGGGCATTCTCTTAGTTGCACGTCGCTGAACGGCTCCCGGACGATTAATATCCTGGGCAAGATAGGGCTTCCAGACCGGTGAGGTCGTACCATAGCTATACAAAGCCGCAGATAGATAGCTGGAGAGCGGCTCACAAAGGACTTGGTGAGTGATGCCAAGACACCCTCAGCCTTCTTGGCAATTTTAGCGATGTGTTTTGTCCAACACAAATCGCTGTCGACAATAACACCCAGGTCACGTTCACACGAGGACTGTTTGAGATTAGTGTTGTGGAGGGAGTAAGTAGACGCTGGGTTCTTCCTCCCAAAATGCATGGTGGTACATTTGTCCACAGCCAGCTTGAGTTGCCAGTCCATGATCCACTGCTGCATTGTGTCCAGGTCTGATTGCAATAGAGATCTATAGTGTACAGGATCTGACCTCTTTATTTCGAGGTACAGCTTGATGTCATCTGCATATTTCAGCACTGTGGCATTCTTTAAGTTGGCATCTATGTCATTAACATATGCAACAAATAAAAGGGGGCCAAGAACAGATCCGTGTGGTACACCAGATGTCATCTCATAGGATGGAGAGTGCTGTCCTAGAACAGTAACAAATGACCGTACGTTCATTTTCAGGTCTTTCTCTAATTATCTCCCTTGAAAGCATGCTCATAGTTTCCATGTAAGTTATGGTGGCATTGCTGTTTCCAAAATTTTATTTCCGTTTCTCTATTATTAATTTTACTCGTGTCTATGTCTTAGTAGAAACTGAGGGATAAAGAAATCAAACTACAATAACAAACAGCAGCAAAACCATTCAGAAATTAAATAACACTAACATATTCAGTAACAATAATAAATTTAATTTATCCTTGACAATTTTTAGTTTTACCACCTTTGAATATATTGCTCCTCTTTAAAACCTCTTACCTACTTGACAATTGCATTTCTAGCTCTAAAAATGCAATTTCTGAAGGAAGCTTTACTTCTTGGACTCACTGTTTTTGTGTACAATGATGCTGTTAAACTTCTGTTAACAGCACTGTATGCAAGTCCTTTCCATTTTCGTTCATGCACGGATAAATTTTTCACTATAGACCTTCATAGTCGTAAAGACACTATATCAGTGGATAGACTAAAAAGGCCTTCATAGAAAAAACTGTCCCTGTTCCCACTGCAGATGACACACACACAGCATTACAAACATGACTCACCCACCTTTACATTCCATGACCACAATTTGGATCATTCAGGTACCGGACAAGGGTTCTGGATTATTTTTACATTTTTTTTACTTACTTTTTGAGAGTGGTCAGGCTCATTTTTTGCATTCTTGTTTGTGGGAGCAGTCGAGTCTATTTCAAATATTCTCATTTTAAAAATCACCTCTGCCAATCGTTGAGAGAATGTTGGTGTTGCCTTGGCAGAGGTTTGCACTCTCTGAGTGCTCTTGTTATTATTATTATTATGGTGGTGAGCTGGCTGAGTCACTATCACACTGGACAAAATGCTTAGTGGCTTTTCTTCAACTTTGCATTTTGAATTCAAATTCTGCCGTTGTTGACTTTGCCTTCCATTCTTTTGAGGCCAATAAAATAAGTACCAAGATTTCAATCCTTATGCCTACAGCAGAAAGGATTATTATTATTATTATGCTAGTACATACTAATTTAGTTAGGGATTTTAATTTGTGGTCTGGTGACACAAATCTCCTAAGTCAGTACTTTTCTGCAGGTCAGCAGTAAAGCACCATCCTATATTCTGCATATATTATTATTATTATTATTACTTCATATACACACAACAGATTAGATTGTTGGGAAAAATTCCTAACATCAGGCTACAACAAGTAACCTTAAATACCAAGAACCTTCCTAAGTACTCTAGCTGTCCCTAATAATACTGTTTTCTGGAGTTGCACTAAACTAAGGTTTTATACCTATTTCTTCTGCCCATCTGTTAAAATCTTTAGGAATAATTCCTAATGCATCTATAACTACAGGGATACATTTTAGCTGCACTTTCCTCTGTAGCTCAATGGCTAAGTTCTGGTACTTTGCTATTTTCTCTATACCTCTCATATTGTCTTTCTCATCATTTGGGACTGTAGAGTCAATTACTAGGCAATAATAATAATAATATCATGTGAGGACGCATGGCCTAGTGGTAAGGAATTGCACTCATGATCATGAGATTGTGGTTTCAATTCTTAGACCAGGTAGTGCATTGTGTTCTTGAGAAAAACACTTCATCTCATGTTGCTCTGCAATCACTTCACTGACTAATGCATGGTACACCTTGCACCTGTTCAGGTAACGTCGATTTGATGGAGGGAGTGAACTAATGTACAGCACATACATTTGATCACTATAAACAAATCATTTGTGCTGGTCACTCAGCTAAAGCTGAACACTCATATGTCATCTTTGATGAGAGTCTGTCATTATTATTATTACTGTTAAGACTGCGAGCTGGCAGAATTATTAGCAGGCTGGGCAAAATTCTTAGGGGCATTTTGTCTGTCTTCACATTCTGAGTTCAAATTCTGCTGCGGATGACTTTACTTTCATCCTTTCAGGATTGATAAAATAAGTACAAGTTGAGTACTATGGTTGATGTAATTGACTTACCCCTCTTCCCATAATTTCAGGCCTTGTGCCTATAGTAGAAAGGGTTATTATTATTATTATTATTTTATGTTTGACTTTTGCTTTGCATTTGTACAAGTTGGTTCCAAGTCTCACCCAGAGACCTCAAGAGACAACAAGTTAGAAGTTCATGTTGGTGTTATTCCTAGGGTGCCATATATTTGGTTTTGTACATAGTGTTGTTCTAGAGAATGTTTAAGAAACCATAAAAAGATTAAGTGTTTGTTTTAAAATTTGAGATTATATAGACAGTATTTTATGTAAGATATGGGCAGTTCCCATGAGCACTATCTTTTGAATTTCTGCCATTTTGGGTATTCCTGGTATCTGAGCTAGGCAGCAATCAGCCCCTTTTGCTATCATTCCCAGGGCACCTATGGCAACAGGTATTGTTTTAGTCTTCAGCTTCCACATTTTGCTAATTTCTCTTTCTAGATCTTTATACTTGCTCAGTTTTTGGTAGGTCTTGACAGATACATTTATATCGATTGGGACAGTCAT
This sequence comes from Octopus sinensis, assembly GCF_006345805.1. NCBI lineage: Eukaryota > Metazoa > Mollusca > Cephalopoda > Octopoda > Octopodidae > Octopus > Octopus sinensis. The sequence continues at coordinate 146,219,003 of NC_042998.1, read as the reverse complement.
ATTAATTATTATTATTATTATTATTATTATTATTAGGGTGGTGAGCAGACTGAAGCATTAATGCACTGGAAAAATTGCTTAGTGACATTTCTTCTAGCTTTACATTTTAAATTCAAATTTTGCCTAGGCTGACATTGCCTTTCTTTCTTTCTTTCTTTCAGGGTTGATAAAACTAATACAAGTCATGAAATCAACAAGTCCCATCCCCCAAAATTTCAGGTTTGTGCCTATAGGAGAAAGGACTATTATTATTATTTGGATGGTTAGCTGGCAGAATTCCTAGTGTGTCAGACAAATGCTTATTAGCATTTCATCCAGCTCTTTATGTTCTGAATTCAAATTGCACCAAGGTCAACATTGTCTTTTATTCAAATATGAAATAGAAGCAGCATTAGTGTAACAACCATTATCAACCATATATAATTAACGTATTCACTTTGTGGAGGCACA
>NC_042998.1:146171053-146211053 GCF_006345805.1 Octopus sinensis | reverse complement strand
TAGTGGTATTGAGTTTGTAGTGATGGGGAGGAATATAAGACAGTACAAGAGGGTGATTGATGAGGAGAAAGTGAGAGAGAGAGCATGCTGATTTAATTTAAATTTGAGATTCCAGCAAAAGAAAAAATAAAGTTATCTTTATTTCTATTCCAAAGAAAAACGATTTTATTCACTTTATCGATCGCATTCTCACCTGGAATCGACTGTTGTAATTTTTTCAAGACTTATACATGCCCCAATACCGTCGGTTGCTACATATCAAATTTGAGCGCAATCGGATGGAGGATGCCCGAGATCCTAGAAGACACACACACAGACAGACAGAACGGATTTTACATAATAGATATATTCTTTTATTCTCTTATTATTTTATTTGTTTCAATTATTTGACTGTAGCCATGCTGGAGCACCACCTTTAGTCAAACAAATCGAGCCCATGAATTATATATATATATCTAACATCCAGGGATCGTGGTGTAGGAAGAAAGTTTGTTTCAAGCAATCTGTAGCAAATATAAAAAACAACTTTCTGGGACAATAGTGGCTTATTGAGATGTAAGGTTGTGGATTTTTTTTTTTCATATCAAAGTATGATAAACTGAAAAAAGTTCTTTTTATATTTCACAGAAGGCAACCAGGGTTGCCAGGTATGCAAATAAGAATACATGAGTTAAGGAATGGAGTAGATAAGATCTGGGCTACATATGTTTCATAGTGAGCAGAATCTCGGAAGTGGTAATTATCCAAGTGAGATGTATACCACAGGCTCCTCTTCAGGCCAAGGATATCTTGATTAAATGAAAGTTTACATTGTTGCAAGGAGGTACATATTTACATGTATGTATGTGACCGCGTGTGTACCATTGTCGATTTTTTTTTCCTCCGTCTTCCCTTCTCTGGATTTTTCCTTTTCCTATGTTTCTGACGAAGAGCTCCGCTCGAAACGTTAAACCCTCCTTCTTCCCTTCCTTCTTGAGCGTCCAATAATACTATATTTGTTCCACGTCCTCTTGTTGTGTTTTCTCTTTGTGTTTTCATGTTTGGATTAACTTTATATATATATATATATATATATATATATATATATATACACACACACACACACACAGATGTCCCCACAACATCGTTTGACAACCGATGCTGGTGTGTTTACGTCCCCGTAATATAGCGGTTCAGCAAAAGAGACCGATAGAATAAGTACTAGGCTTACAAAGAATAAGTCCTGGGGTCGATTTGCTCGACTAAAGACGGTGCTCCAGCATGGCCACAGTCACATGACAAACAAGTAAAAGAGTATATATATATTTATGAGAGAGAGAGAGAGAGAGAGAGAGAGAGAGAGAAGATCTACATGGTTTTGTCTCAATGAATTCTACATTATTTGTGAGAGTGTGCATGGATACACACATTATATATTACATAAATCTGCCGCTATCCTATATAGCTACCGGCAACATAAAGCTACTGCTGCCATATCATCTCGCCCTATAACTCCCTAAAACAGACGAATAATGTCACTGTTGTTAAAGGGGCTAAGTTAGACACCATTCATTTTCATTCAGGCACAAGGGATCTTTATCGATCCACAATAGTTTGAGTTGCGTTGCGGTAATTCGAAAGATGAAGAGAGATGAAAATAGTAAATGGTAATAACGGGAGTGGTTCGAGCGGGAGTTGAAGCTGTGATTGCGATGAAGAGAGGAAAGAAGTTGAACTATTGAAGAATAGCTGAGAAAATTTATATTATTCGTTCTGTCGTTCTAATATCAGCATTCTCTGTAAGGGTTACTTCACACTACATTGCCAGAGTGTATTCCCTTCCATCCTAATCTTATTCTATCTGAAATTGCTTGGCAACGGCGATCGAATTAGACAGGAACTGGAAAACGCCATAATTACTGAACCTAGTTACATACATAGATACACACACAGACACACACACACATACACATATACTGATGGATACATACAAATTCAAACATGCTCACACAAACACACACGCACGCACACATTCACATGCACATACAAATGTACAAACTGACGATATACTCACACACGCACATACAAGCACACGCACACAAACTCACATACACGCACAGACGTACACATAGACACACATACAAACATGCACACGCACACACGAGGAACCGATGAGGTAGACACAAACACACATATACGCACCGCGATCGTGGATGTTGCGATTACATTAAATTCTATAGAAATAAAATTCATGTGTATGTATATATAAATGTATGTGTGTGTATATATATTTACATATACCAAATAAAGTAATGGAGATATTGATGTAACATTTATATAACCAGATTCTTTATTTGTTTTATGTTAAACGTTACGATTGATTAAAGTTCCCGGATTTTCAGTTTGTGTGATATACTTCGGATATGCTGGATTGTTTTTCTCTTCTATACATCCTGTTAGCTGAGACTTAACATGGTGCTGACTGAGGTAATTGCCTGAATTCTGCTAATCCTCTTTTACGTAATGTGTGTGTATAGCCTATAAATATAGGCTATACATTTCAATCATTAGACTGCGGCCATGCTGGGGTACCGCCTTGAAACATTTTAGTCGAACGAATCATCCCCAGTAGTTATTATGTTTTTGTGGTGTCTGATACTTATTCTATCAGTATCTTTTACCAAACCGCTAAGTTACGAGGCCGTAAATACACCAACACCGGTTGTCAGGCAGTGGTGGGGGACAAACACACAGATATACATACATATAATATATATATATATATGGAGGTTATGAGAGGTAATGGTGTCAATAAGACCCAAAGTTGTTAGGTAATGCTGAGTAAGTGCTATGGACAGACTATAGTAAAGCTCCAGGTTCGGTGATTATGCGAATGACGTAGATCATATATCAGCATGTGTATATATAAAAAAATTAACAGAATGAGATAAAAATCCAAGGCTGTGAAAGATTTCAGAACATTTATAAATAGGTCTTACAGCTGTTTCCATGATATTTTATATATCCCTTCATCGGAGACGGTGTGAGAAAATGGTTAAACAATAGTTACTCTAGATAAGATATGAAATAGAGAGTGAAGTGGAGGAATGAAAACAGACATGAGATATATAGGGATATTGTATCTGTAGTTCCATTATTTAGACAGAATGGTATATATATATATATAAGATTCCTGTACCTTGTGAGTAAATACTATTAAATACTGCTGGAACTTACTCACAAGGTACAGGAATCTTATATATATACCATTCTGCCTAAATAATGGAACTACAAATACATATCCCTGCATATCTCATGTCTATTTTCATTCCTCCACTTCACTCTCTATTTCATATCTTATCTAGAATAATTATTGCTTAACCATTTTCTCACACCGTCTCCAATGAAGGGATATATAAAATATCACGGAAACAGCTGTAAGACCTCTTTATAAATAGTCTGAAATCTTTCACAGCCTTGGATTTTTATCTCATTCTGTTAATTTATATTCATATATATATATATATATATATATATATGGAGGTTATATATATATATATATATATATATATATATATATATATATACACACACTCACGATGGATCTTTAATTTTCCATCTACCAAATCCACTTAGAAGGTTTTGTTTGGCCTGAGGTTATAGTAGAAGATATTTGCTTAAGGTACCAGACAGTAGGACTGACCCTGAAAGCAGACTTCTCACCACACAGCCACACCAGCGCTATATATATATATATAAATAAATAAGTATGTATGTGTTTATATATATACATATACATTGAGTTATCCCTTAAATAATGTGGTTGTTTTATACTTCTTTTATTCCTTTATTTTTTTAAATTAAGATAAACAAAGTTCTTTTTTAATCTAAAATATATTCTCCTTCAATTTCTACAATGCTCTTCCATCTATCTAGCAGACTTGCAAAGCCACTCTTCCAAAATTCACTTGTCCGTGATGAAAAATACGCCTCCTGTACTGTTCTGACCTCGTCTACAGAATTCATATTTTTCTGTCCAAATGATTTTGAAAACTGTGGAATAAATGATAATCAGATGGAACAATGTCCAGCAAATATAGTGGGTGGTGTATCGTTTGCCATTGAAATCGCTCCAGCCCTTGTTGTATGTGACAGAGCATTTTCCTGATGGAAGAACACCTTTTGTCTTGAAACCAAAGATGGTTGTTTTTATTCTTGTGCTAACTTAAGATAACAACACCTTACATAGGTGAAGACCTTCTTTAGCCCTGGGTGCTGGTGTTTCTCATTTCCCTACCCACTGTCTTTGGCACTCCACGTTTTTATAGAGAACCCATTTCTCATCACCAGTTACTATTCAGTCCCAAAAAAGTTCATTTGAAAGATGTAACAGCAAAGAAAAGCATACATTCACTCTCTGCACATGATTAGACTGGGAAAGTTTGTGAGGAACCCATTGACTCAATTTGCTGACTTTTCCAATGGCATGCAGGTGTCAAGGAATGGTTGAATGACCAAATACAAGCTTCTCTGCTAGTACCTCAACAGTTACAATGGGATTTTTTTCCACCAGGGTTTGCAGGACAACCTCATCAAGCTCTACAGATCTTCCAGGACAAGGCTCATCTTCTAGGCTATAGTTTCTGGCTTGGAATTTCTGGAACCACCATTGATACTGGCTTACACTTATTGTCCAATAACCATATACTGCATTAATATTTCTTGCACTTCACATTGCATTGTTGTCCTTATTGAACTCATAAAACAAAATATGCGGAATATGCTCCTTTGTCATTTCTACTATTGCTTTGAAAAAATAACTGTTAAAATCGAACCGCACTCTTCAAAACTTGCACTAAAAATAGTTTAAGATAAAACTACTACTTGCTTTTATACCAAGTTGATGCAGGTAGTTTATCCTGTCACCCTCCAACTTTTAGTTCATGCAATTGAAAAAATCGCATTATTTAATGACCCAGTGTGTGTGTATATGTATGTATGTATGTATGTATGTATATATATGTATACATAAGTTGAGAGTAACTTTGAAGTACTGCTGATTGTTGGCTTCATCAGATTATAAAGCCAACCAGCAAAACTTTGAAGTTACTATCTCCCATTTCCTTGTAAAAATAAATATAATTGTTTACTTTAATATATTGAGAGAGTCTTCAATTAATATTTGGCATTTTTATATATGAAAACCGACACATGTATGGATGTGTATGAACACACACGCACACATACACACACAAATACACACATATAATATATATAAATAATAATAATAATCACCGTCATCATCCCCATTTAACTTCTATTTATCATGCTGGCATGGGTTGGATGCTTTGAAACATGTTGGTAAGCCAGAGAATAGTACCAAGTTCCACTCTCTACTTTGCATGGTTTCTATGGTTGGATGCCCTTTCTAGTGCCAACCACTTTACAGAGTGTACTGAGTGTTCTTTTTTCATGGCATTAGCACCAATGAGATCAACTAATTTGTAAGACAAGATGCCTCAAATGAAGCATCTTATTTTAGACACTTCAAATGAGGTGGGGAGGGGCTCATATATAATAATGTGTGTGTGTGTGTGTGTGTGTTGGTACTTAGCATCTGAAAACCACATCAGCCCTGTAACAAACAATGGCTACAACATACCAAGTGATCTTTGCCTACATTTCAGTGAAGCACTATATTGACATATTCAGTGTGGTTGTTAAAAGTAAAGGAAAATTCCATACAGTTTCATGCCAAATGATGGTTATAAATTGACATGTGTGGGAAATACAAACCAGAGACAGAAAGGAGAATGAGCACTTGCAGAGGGCGGCAGAAAGTCTTGGTAAACTGTCAATCATGCCACTTCATCCTCATGTTAAAAGACTACTTCATCAAACATGAAGACTAACATTTTCTTCTCCTGCCAAACATACATTCTCATGTACAACCTCCTGGTTTACATTATTACAGTCTTTAGCAAGTAATCTTTGTAATGTTGATATGGAAATAAAAATAAAGGAGAGTGAGCTTGCAGAATTGTAAACATGCCAAAATGCTGCTAAGCATTCTGACTTTACATTCTGACTTCACATTCCACTGAGGTCAACTTTGCCTTTTATCTTTCATCCTTTTGGAGTTGATAGAGTAAGTAGCAGTTGAGCATTGGGACTGATGTAATTGATTTATCCTCACCCCTGAAATTGCTGGCCTTGTACCAAAATTTGAAACCAATATGGAAACAAATATGATTCATTAAAACTGAATATTGTGGTTGGTTTTAAATGGAAAAGGACAAATACATCCTGAACAAATTCCCAGTTTCTAGCTAACCGAGCCACACACACACACACACACACATCCACACACACACACATGCGCGCACAAACACACACACACATGCGTGCACAAACACACACATCTGCTTCCCCGCCCCTTCTTCTGTATCCTTCTATCTACCCTGAAACCCTTCAACCATAACCATTTTGGCAGTTTGCCTCTTCACCCCTCATTCACTTTCCCATGCAATCCTGCAGACCACCCAAACACCCACCACCCACTCATTTCTTCTCAGCTTGTCCCTTGTTATGCCACCTGGACATTTTATCTTCATTATCTCTTGCAGCTCTTACTGATCATTTTCTCTTTCTCTCTCCTCATTTCCCCTACTCAATGTGAATAGCCATGCAGATCCCTCTGTAGGAACCTGATCTACTCCCTTCTCCTCTTTATAGTAATTCCCCTTATCCCTAAGCATGAAGCTGACCCACTCCACCTCCCCCAGGGCTTGTAGTCCTGTGAACTGCATGATGATCTCAATTGTGCAGGTGGCATGTAAAAAGCAGTGAGTCCATGCTGTAAAGTGGATGACATTAGAAAGGGCATCCAGCCGTGACAAAAAAAGGCATTGGAGCTGGATGCAATCTTTGGACACATCAGATCCTATCAAACTATCCAACACATACCAGCATGGAACATAGACATTAAATAAGAATGAGATATATATATTTATACACACACACACACACACATTACAAATGTCACTGTGACTAGGGTTTTTGAAAACACCTACATTGCTAGAAATAAAAGCTAAACCACTCTAATGCTGTAGGTAACGTACATGAATGTAAACATATACACTAACAGGGACCATAATTGTCCAAAAAGTGCTGATTGAGATTTCTTAATACTGATGCATCAATTTCTGCACTTTTTGGATGCTTATGGTTCCTGTTTGTGTATGTTTTCATTCATGTGCATTAACTACAGTATTAGAGCAGTTTAGTTCATCTTTCTAACAATGCAGGTGTTTCTTAACATTTTAGTTGCATTTAGTCACATTTGTAATTCTCCTTTTTGTTAAAACATTGCAAACTGCTGTTTATATATATATATATATAATATATATATATATATATATATATATATATATATACATATATATTAAAAGGTAAGCAGATTTAATGGTTATAGTAACCGACTTAGGGATAAAATATCCATATTTACTATCGGTATCAGTTACCCGTGTTATCTCTGGGCATGTGTATGCAGGCACACTATGCTTATAGAGTACAGGTAACAGCAGAATAAACAAAAGTTTATCAGGAATCAAATTTAAATAATCAGAAAATAGAGAAAACTTTAGATCAGCAAACAAATCAATTGGACCATATCGGTAGCTTATTATTTAATACGAAACATGACATAACATTTATGTGACGTAACAATTCTTACAGCTGTTTCCGTTTCTGATGTCAGTCAGTGTCTTGAAAGAATTGCGAAAATAATATTCTTCATCTTCATATATATATATATGTGTGTGTGTGTGTGTGTGTGTGTCTGTGTCTGGGTGTCTCTTTGTCTTCACAACATAAGTATCATCATCATCATACGCAGTGTCATTTATTTCCAATTTTCTGTGAAAAACACATTTGGTCATGGGAAAAATGTTACCATACTTGGAAACAGGTGAGGGTTAAGAAAAAGGGCATCTGGCCATAGAAAAATTGCCTTGGCAAATTCTTTTCAGCATGGAAAAGTGGCCATTAAAATGATGATGATGATGATAATAATCATGACACATACACATAAACACACACATACATTCATGCAGGCATACATGAATACACACACACACAAATATGTATTATGTAGGGATGTATGCATCATGTATATTTGTATGTATGTGTATATATATATATATATATAAAGATATTCTTTTTCGTTTTTACTCTTTTTATTTGTTTCAGTCTGTGGCCATGCTGGATCATTGCCTTAAAGGGTTTTTAGTCAAAAAAAAAATCAACCCCAGGACATATATATATATATATATATATACATAGATAGATAGATCCCAATAAAATTACATAACACACCATAGTGTATGTAGATTAATCTCTTATTATAAAAGGCAGATTTTATCTGCCTCCCTTTGTCAGTTATAGAAATCTACAATATAGGATTTCTTCAATTACAATTTACTTAGCATTTTTAAGAGTAGAATGCATCGGGTTTTACCAGGTCCACTTTTTAAAATTTAAACTCCAATTAAGCAAAATTTACAGAAAACTCACATTCTGGTGTGTATGTCAAATGCTTTTCTTAATGTGTTTTACACTACACGCACACGCACACCACAGTGTGCAGGAATAAAATGAAAGTAATTCACCTTTTGTAGTGAGTGACTCTTTCAGTCTGCCACTTCCTTTTACACACATAGACACGCAAATATATAAATAAATTGTAAGCTAACGTGCGTGTGTGTGAGTGTGTGTGTGTGTGTGTGTGTGTGGGTGCGTGTGTGTGTGGTGTGTGTGTGTGTGTGTGTGTTGTGCGTGCGTGAGTGTGTGACAGGAAAGTATTTTAGGACAAATATAAGACCTATATCGGCGATGTTTCGCTTGTCGTAGCACAGGTTTCCGTCGATTTCCGTAAAAAACTTATTTTTTTACATAAGTAATGAGAGCGAAAGAGACTAAGAGAAAGCGATTGTATGACGAGGGAAGTTCTTTTGAAGTTACCGTGCATGGGACGCATTGATGTACATGTGTGTGTGTGTGTGTGTGTTTGATGGAGTGTGGGAGACAGACAGTATGTGTGTAAGTGAAGTGCTTCTGTTAGTGTGTGTGAAGAGACAGAGAGAGTAATGTGTGAAAGAGAGAGATAACTGAAATTTTTTACTCGGTTATGTGTATATGTATGTATGCATGTATGTGTGTGGTGTGTTATGTAGTGTGTGTGTGTATGTATGTATGTATGTATGGCCGATTCAGTGTTTACATTTTTTTACGGAAATCGACGGAAACGTTGCTACGACAAGCGAAACATCCCCCTATATCCAAGTAGCAGAAAGACGCCCAAAAGTGTATATAGATATTTAAATGTATTTATATATTCATCTATACACAGATGTCTGTATAATGTGTGTGTATATATTTCCATACACGTAACCATTCACTCCGCACAAAGTTTTTTAGGACGAAAATAAGATCTAAAGTTATCTCTAAGTAGCACAGAGATCGCCCAAAAGTGTATATTAGATATATAAATGTATTTTATATTCATCTATGCACACATGTATGTATAACGTGGTGTGATATATTTCCATAGAGGTAACCATTCACTCCATACAAAGTTTTTTAGGACGAAAATATTTATATATAAAGAAAGGTGTGGGTGCTGTCTACTCCGATTTAGATTCCTAACTACCCCACATTTTGCGATGCAGTTAAACCAAACCCGTGTCTTATAGTCGTGATTCATATCGAGCCCTTCTGGGTATTAGCGCGCGTCTACGATGAGTCTATGATTTTACAAATAATTTACCATCATTTTTTTCCATTTTAATGCATATTTTTTTAAATAAACGGAAGTAACTCTCAAACTTCACACCAATATGCGTGCTCATATGCGACGTAATATCACATCAGCAGCATTTCCTCACACCCTCCTTGCACTTGGCGAAGGCAAAATACCAGGGGATGAAAATGGTAATATTGCCATCACGATTCCATTTGTACCATTGTTAAGACGCCTTCTGATCTCAGAGATGCAGTGTTCCCAGATCTACAAGCTAATTATCAGAATATGGATTGGATTGGTAAAAAAGGCTATAACTGGCCCCGAGGAATAAAATGTTCACCATATTAATGATGAAATGCTAAAACTCATCCTGGGGAAGTCTATGTATATCAGTCTATGGATAAAATCGATACAACCCTGACCCAGAGGACGTCATCAACAACTATCCAATAGAAGTACTCAATTCCTTTGAGCACCCCGGACTACCACCAACACTTTCTCAAACTTAAAGTTGGTGCCCCTATAATGCTCATCAAATTTGGTTCCCCCAAAACCATGCAATGGCACACGTTTGATCATTAAGTCCTTATCTCCCACCGTAAGCTTATATCAATATTTGCCTGAATAATCATCATAATTCAGTGCAATCATTAACAGTACTTTCAAGCAATTCAGCCCCGAGCAACGCCGGGCAATTCTGCTAGTTCTGTATAAGAAAGTGTTTCTAACCCTGTTCTAACATAATTCCAAGGTTTATAACCTTAGCTGTGGTGCAGTGAGAATTATGCAGATTCTGTCAGCCTGTCTGGTTATATATATATATATATATATATAAAGAGAGAGAGATGTTAGGTTCTATAGTATGTTGCATAGTTTTGATCTGGCATTAATTGCCAAAATCTACTCTGCCAGGTAATTTTATTTTGGATATTGATTAATTAAGAAAAAAAAATGGCCGGGTTTGAAATACTTTCTTATATAAAAATCAATATAGGTATACATACATACATACGTACGTACATACATACATACATACATACATACATACATACATATATATATATGTATATGTATACATATAGGTATGTGTGTGAGTGTGTATATATATAACTGAGTTATTAGTGAGGGATTATCAATCTGGGCAAAAGACTTTATAAGCTTTCTGTTAGGTACACCAGGCTAACAATATTGTTTAGATTAGAAAAAAAAACTCCCCATATTCTTGTGGCAGGATCCAAGGTTATAATTTCTTATCATTCTGTATTGTAAATCCCTAGTTGTGTTCCAGTTACACATAAAAACAAGTAAATATACATACATACATACATACTCACTATCTCTCCTGTCCCACACAAAGTACCTTGATATTGATGAAAATATATTGTACCATGGTACTGTAAATAAGGATAGAGTGACTTAAGAATATTACACTAGACTAAGAAAAATATGGCAGTCCGAACTCTCCTCTTACAACAAGACAATATCCTGCTATGCACTTGCAGTACTAATGCTGATTCCAGTATTTGGTATATTTGCCTGGTCTATAGTAGAAATCCACTCCATCAACAGTAAAACTGCAAAATTTTAACATCAACTGGAAATCTCCACAAAAATAATGATATCAACAGGCTCTACCTAAGAAGGGATAAAGGAGGTAGGGGCTTTAGATCAATGAGATGGCCTTCAAATGTCACACAGTCTCTCCCAGACAACTTTTTCTGAGCAGCAGCTGCAAAATAAATACATTAATTTAATGCTGAAAAGTAAACAAAACGATATCCTACATATTGGAAGTGAGCTCCTCCACACTGGGGTCAATGTAATCGACTTAATCCCTTTGTCTGTCCTTGTTTGTTCCCTCTATGTTTAGCCCCTTGTGGGTAATAAAGAAATAAGAAAGTACTGATGACCTTCTATACAACCCCAAATCAGCTGGACTAGCATACCTCAAAGAAAACCTGGAGTGAAACGCTCAGCATAGACCAAACATAGGTGTGTCTTTAGTAGATGTGAAGAGGATAGTAACATTGACATGAAGTGAAGCCTCTCTTGGACTTGTGACTGCTACATTACATCACACTTCGAAGAATATGCATGTCCCAAGATGCAACTGTAAATGTAGATCATGTTATACTTCTGTGGAAGATATCACACGTGATTAGCAGCTGCCCAAAAATGTGATCAAGGTATTACCTTCCTATGCAACATGACGTCACAAAAACAATATACAATGCCATTCAGAAAAGACTGTTCTGGAATAAATATAGAGAATCCACTTGTTATTGAATTCATACACAAACACCAGCACAAGGAATATTGGTGGAACATTCCCATCAAAACATGTCAAGGGTAAGCATAACAGTTGGATATTATTGTTTGAAACTGACAAGAAAAAGTATGTACTGTCACACAGGTCAGTTGTCCTGCTGATGTCAATACTGTAAATCCTCGAGTATAGTCCGCCCTCGAGTATAATACGCAGGTGATTTTTAGGGGGTCGTACCTCTGAAAAACCTAAACCTTGTGTATAATACGCATCCTTCTCTAACTTGAGTCGTGCGTAATTAAGCCAGCAGCACCTAGTCGAACAAACACTTCCGCACATGCATAATATAATAATGGTGATGTTCCTAATTGTTATATGGGAATGTAAATATGTTTGCAAATTGTTTCTGTTACATGTTATTCTGTGTCCTGAATACTTTTATTTTAATAAATAATGTTGCTTACTGCAAGTTATAGATGATTCTTCATTGCTCTCAGGCTTAGCTTAAGGTATTTTCGCGCCTGACATCACAAAATGCGTCTGAATAAACATTGCCGGACAGCAAATAGAGACTCGGACATTGTTTAGAAAATATTTTTCATTTTTAACCTCGTATATAGTATGCACTAGGGATTTTGACCTTTAAATTTTGGGAAAAAAATGCAGATTATACTCAAAGATTTACGGTATCTCTTTGAAAATTAAAGAGACAGAGATAACTATGGACAACTGCTTTGAAACTTCCAGGTTTCACAAAATACTGTTGTTTCTTGCAACTGACAGACATTATTTGGAATCAAACTGGCAGACAAGAACATCATACCAGCCAGGACTGTCTAGTGTCAAGAATACACCTCTTTTAGATCCATGTAAAGTCCTATTGCTTCCTTTGTACATAAACCTTGGACTGATGAAACAGTTTGTAAAGATACTTGGGAAGAGAAATACCAGTGGGTTTGATCATATTGTAGAAAAGTATCCCAAAATCACACAGGCGAAGTTGAAAGAGAGTATCTTTGTCGGACCCCAAATTAGAGAACTCAAAGATGTCAACTTCAAGACAACACTGGATGAACTGGAACTGCCTGCCTGGAATGCTTTACAATTGGATCTGTGAAAATTTCTTGGGAAACAAGAAGGTAATGGACTACAAGGATGGTATCGAGAATCTTCTGAAATGTTACTCAGCAATGGGTTGTCACATGTCACTGAATGCTCACTTCTTGGACTCCCATCTGGATTTCTTCATAGGCAACCTTGGAGCAGTGTCTGATGAACATAGTGAAAGATTTCACCAAGACATTAGTGCTATGGAGAAACGGTACCAAGGCTTCTGGAATGGTAGTATGCTGGCTGACTACTGCTGAACACTTTACCCCGATCAACCAGATCAGGAACACTGCAGGAAATCTAAAGCACAATGTTTCTAACTCTGTTGTTCTAACTTTGTTTGTTTTGTGTGACTCATTTTTTATGTATTCACTCTTTGTAGAATGATACTGATGATTTTTAACTCAATAAACTCATTTACTTTCTAAAAATAATACATCCTTATTTATTATGTTGATGACTTCATATATACAAATATGTAAATATTTGCATTTATTACACACATGTGAATGAGAACACTTTGAGATATTTTTGGTATCTAACATATGTCAGATACTGCGAGTGCTGCTTCTGATTGGTCAATCCATGGTGATGACCCAAAGTCACGGTGACGGCACTACTTTTGTCATTCATAAGTTACAACTAAACTTCATTCATTACTTTCATGAGCAGGTAGAATGTAGCCATGTAATTAAACAAACATACTATCTTTTTTATACCAGATATCACTTAAAGTCATATACACATAAAATATAAATATTTCTGGTGGTAATTCAATTTTTTGTTGCCCAAAAAATCACAACATATTTCATCTGCTTGTCGATACTCTTGCAGTGCAGGTAGATCTATCAACAAGATGGCTACTGTTGTCGATATCAAGGTGAATGATTTTGTTAAGATTGATGGTAAAGATGGGGGAAGAGTGTTATCTGTTGTTCAACCTCTTGGAACATACAGAATGTTCAAAGTGAAGATCAATACTGGCCAAGTTCGACATATTGCTGGATACAGGTTAACAAAGGTACCTGAAACAGTGTCATCGATGAGTGGATTGTCATCGAACCCTAGATCTAACATCCCTGATGAGGTGTACAATGAACTTCTACGTGACGATTTGCTACTCAAAAACAGGTTTGAATATTATTAAAGTTATTGAAGATTCAATCTGTGTTATGTATTTCTTGAACGTGAACTTGAATGTTAACAAAATGTTAAACAGTCATCAGTTATCAGTCATTTCACCTGAAAACTTAGCGCTATAAAGTCGGACTATCTTCCTGCGGCATGACATCTTTTACAGGTACACATTGTGACGTCACTGACGTGAAATCAAACTGTATTCATGCGCGCTTCAACACGATGTGAAGAATTTAGTTATTGGGTTAATAAAATATGGTCGTTTATTTGTGTGTAATAAATAAAATACCAAACTCATTCCCTGTGGATACCGTATTTATTACAACTCGTGGCTTGTAAACGTATCTAACTCGCTTTCGCTCGTTAGATACGTTTACAAGCCACTCGTAATAAATACAGTATCCATAGGGAACTCATTTGGTATTCTCTATGTATCTACTGAAAAACTGATACGTGCTGCATACAAATGGAATGAAATTTTGAAATCAGCATGAAAAATTAGTCTATAAAGTTGGTTTGCATTCATAATGAGTGTAATATATTTAATTTTGTTGACCAGTATAATCTTTGAAATCACAATAGTCTACACTTAGCAACTACCTTATCTTGGTAGAACCTCACTGAAGTCATCCCCCACCCCCACCCCACCCCCTCACCCCCCACCAACCCCTGAATATTGCTGTCTCAAGTCCTAGGACTCATAGGGCCAGTCACTCAGTTTCCGTGATGAGTAAATGACTAAGATTACAGTATTCCCTCTTGAATAGGATGCTAATTTATTTTAGGGTTTACTTATATATAGCTGCATGAACTGGAGCAATGTGAAATGAAGTGTTTTGCTTAAGAACATAACAGACTGCCTGATCCGGGAATTGAAATCACAATCTTGTGATTGTGAGAACATCACCCTAACCAACAGACTACATGCCTTCACCTCTCACTAGAATAGTTGGTTTAAAATGATTATATGCTTCTCATTATGCATTTGTGTATTTGTGCTCTCACAAAGTAAGTCTACCATCTATATTGGAAAGTAACAGAGAAAAAGAGCACAAAAAATAACAAACAAAGTAAAAGAAAGAAACGAAACAAAAACATATGATGCACTCTGCATGAAAAACAATTGTATTCGATGAAGCATGAATTCTACTTGCATGAGAACCTGACTGCTCTAATTCCTATGATTAGAAAGAATATCTTACAGATCTTTCTCTTCTATTGCTCAATTTTCACTCTTCACATAATTTTTTTAATATAGATCACTGTAACCCTTTGGTTACCATTTTTTTGTTAAAATACATTGCCATTGTTTCAATGAATTTTGGAAATGAAGAACTTAGTAAAAATAACCCTTTCATTTTAATGATTGTCATTCGAGCATAAATTAACATGGCATTTTGGTGGAATGTTTTAATTTAGTTAATGTAGATCACTTTAACCCTTTTCTTATAACAGTTCTGTTGAAATTCACTGTCTTTGTTGCAACTAATTTTGAAATTAATGAAGACTTTAGTAAAATAACTGATCAAAGCTTTGCAAGTGGATTTGATAGACAGAAACTGAAAGAGGTCCTTGTGTGTGTATGTGTGTGTGTGTGTGTGTATTGTTACGTACCACCTGCTGTCACTCAAACTCCTTCGGAACCCGAGACCCTACCAAGTCAAACGACGACAATTGCACCGGCCCAGTCGAACGGAGAATTCGCCACACAGAAAGAGAGGACTCGGTGGGGGAGGTGGCAGCAAACTCGAACCGGCGACCGGAGAGAACAACAACAACAACAGCAGGAACAGATACAGAAAGACGGCGGAAGGCAATTGGCTTACATTTAAAAACAGTTTATAACAATCATTACAACATCAGATACATCAAAGAAAATACATGCAAGAAAACAACAAAATCAAAGCATGCAGATACAACACTGTCCGGAGACAACAGTTCAAATCAAATAATGTTCACGATACAGTTCAGAGACAAATCAGTTCACTTCACAATACAGTTCAATGTTCAAATCACATTAAAGTCTTTCTCTTTCTTTTTCTTTTCAACAACTCATTTCTTTTCTTCCTCTTTTCCTTAATTCACAGTTCTTTCTCTTTTTTTTAACACATCAATTCTTTTTTTCTTTAACAACTCTTTTTAACACAATTCACATCAAAACATAAACAACACATACCATTTCAACTCCTACTATAATAGCCATGCCTTCTATCCGCCGTAATCCCTCTTTCGCTCTCAATCCTCTGTGTATGTCTTTCTCAACCTCTCATCCTCTCACTGTCTGTCTGTCTTTCTCAACGATGTAGTTGCCTTCGCCATCGCCACCTTCTTGGCTGACCGTCCGTATCACTCCTGTCTCTCGCCAAAACTGCCCCGTTGCCAACTGCTGATTCGCTCTGTTCCCGACTGACGACTGACTGACAAACTCCCAGCGCGTCGCATTTTAAGGGGTGGTTTCTCGAACTTTCCCTGACCGGAACAAGGGCAGAGGTCTCTTCCAAAACATAAATCTCTCCAGAAAATGGCAGAACAAAAGGCAATAACTTTATACCCCAGACTTTAAGACTACAAACCAGCAAAAGTGGGTCAAAGCACTCTGTTTCCGAACTGACCTCCATATCAATATATATATATATACATATACATACATACATATAAATACATACACACACACATACATCTATATGTGCTTGTATATATATATATATATATATATATATACATACATATAAATACATACACACACACATACATCCATATGTGCTTGTATATATGCGTATATATATATATATATATATATGTACGTATATATATATATACACACACACACACATACACATCTATAGTGACACCATCTTGGAAATCTCCAACATGCATGCACAGAGTTGGATTCTTCCGGGAGGCCTGCCGGAAGTTCCTTCATGTGCATGCGCAGAAAACTAGCAGCAGCGAATTTTCCATCGTATCGTCCTCTCGAATGCTGGCAGCCGAACAGGACAGTCGTGTTTTAGCAGCTCTCTCAAGCTGCGACCTCGTGGCATTTCTCTGCTATGCTTGAACAGACAGGATTTGGCTCACTCCACTTGACTACTGTGACAAGCTCCTAGGCTGCCGATTCGCCCCGAAAGAAGAATGTATATATTGCGAATCCAGAAATAAAATATTTATGCTGTTGAAGTTAATCGGAAGTCTTGGCTCTTTCCAGCTGGGAGGTGTCTATCATTGACAAGGCCAAATTAGGCCAAAGTCACATGATCTGGTAGTTCTGGCAGCAGAAGAATCAGTGATTGCCTGCCACTGGTGTTAGCTATGATGTGCTTTTATACACCAAATAACCATATGAGAGTTTTCCCTCTTGGTAAATATCACCATATTTGTGTGTTCCACCACAGCATCCAATTTTAAGTGGTGAATATTTTACCTTTTGGTATTAATACTACCTGTGTCACCCTACTTATTTATATATATATATTTGCATATTATATAAATATTGCATGTGTGTGTGCGTGTATGTGTGTGTGTGCGTGTGTGTGTGTGTGTGTGTGTGCGTGTGTGTGTATATACAGGGTTGCTGGCGCCCTGAGCAAGATGAACTTTGGCATGTACAAGCTGACGGTTGTAGAAATTTCCTTATCTTTGTCACGCCCTCTTTGTGGTCATGCTGGAGCACTGCTTTCAAGATTTTTTTAGTCGAAAAAATTGACTCTAGAATTTATTTCTTAAGCCTTGTACTTATTCTGTTGGTCTCTTTTACTGAACTGCTAAGCTATGGAACGTAAATACACCAACATCAATTGTCAAGCAGTAATGGTGGTGGTGGTGGAGAAAGCACATACATATATATATATATATATATATATATATATATATATATATATATATATAATATATATATATATATATATATATATTATATATATATATATATATATAAATTAGAAAAACCACCTTTTATCAATTCAAAATCTAGAAAATTACATATAATAGAAATATTAAATATAAGATAAAAATAATATACCAATGATTAAGTAATGTGCAAAATAATAAATAAAATGTATATATTTGGTAGAATAATTACACGTGTTTCCTGGCTATATTTAAGAAATGATTATAGTAAAAATATTAGTAGTAGTAGTAAAATCACTTCAATATAAATATAGCCGCTCATCAGGTTAAAAATAACTACAATAGTAAAATAATTAATTAATAAATATACGTAAATAATCTTTTAAAATATAAATATATTCTTTAAAATATTTATCTATCTATCTATCTATCTATCTATCTATCTATCTATATATATATATATATATATATATATATATATACAAGATACTAATTATACATTAAGTGAAAACTAAATACAACACGTTAAACTACATACATTGATTCAGATTAATATATTTATTTAATAAATATCCAAATACCCATTAAGCAATTAATACTAAAACCTTAAAATTAATTAATATACACAATGCTATTACAAGCCATAAATACTGGAATCAAAATAAGAAATGGTTGAAATATAGACACACTCATTAAATAAACTAACTATATAATTAATATATATGTAGTATCTATAAATTTAATATATCACTCAATAATAAAGTTGACCAAAATATCAATTAATATAAAACATAATTTACTTAAATGTAATACTACTTAATAAATATACCACCTAATTATTAAATAATGTATTGTCTAACAAAATTAATTCTCAAATTAAATTATATGTAATACGTTAGATCCCTTTATAAAAAAATTATAATTAATCATTCTAAATAAATAGATATAATAATTAATAACTATCATAACTTATAACTATCAATATATATAAAAATGATAATATTTCAACAACAATAATAATAACAATAATAATAACAATAACAAACAAACCCAATGTAATTCAAAAGCTAAATGATATTTATAAGCAAAAACCATTACTTAGCTTATTATTATTGTTATTGAAATATCATTTATATATATATATAAATTGAGGCAGAAATGCTCTTCCTGTCATCAACCTTCATCTGTTTTCAAATCAAGTGATATTACCCCGTGACAAACATGTTATTCACAGAAGGCTATGAAAGAACATCTCACACACACACACACATTTATTATTACATATAAATTCTTGTTGAGGAAATAAAGCTTAAGAACTTCAATATTCTTATGTCTAAAAGACACTCAATATAAATAATCTTTCCAGCTGTAAGCACAAGGCTTAAATTTTGGTGCTGGTGGGGTTGATTTCATCATCACCACTTCTTGACTGGTACTTATTTCCTCAACCCATAAAGGATGAAAGGCAAAGTCTACCAAAGCAGAGTTTGAACTCAAAACGTCAAGGCAGACAATAAATTCCAATAACCATTTTGACTGGTGTACTAACAATTCTGCCAGCTCACTGCCTATACAATAATATAAATAATGGCAGCAAATAGATAATGAACACTTTTTTTACCATATTGGGAAATTTTACCATTTTCCCAATCAATATACCAAATTTATTCATACTTAGGATGATTCTCTTCTTGACAATCTCAGCATTCAATCACTGCATTTGTAAATAAATGATCAAACCATTTGTTAATATTCAGTTTCCAGGTCAATGGAAAAGTAAAATTTCTGGTGAACTGAATCAGTAAACCAATTCTGATTCCAAAGTGAAATCAATTCTTTAAATTTTTGAAAGTGTGATGGAACAGTAAGTTTAGAAGTACACCAGATTGAATCACATCAGAATAAGTAGTTTTGTTCCTCTGCGTTCTGAGTTTGAATTTATGCTACCCATTGATTCGATGAATATGTTATTAAAGCACTAATTTTCAGCCAAATACCCTTCCCTTATATGTTTTTCAAGTAAGGGATCAAAAGCATCATTTATTCTACAGGTTTTTGAACATGAGACGCTGATAAAGGAAATAACAAGAGAAACATCACTTGTAGCTTGGCAATTTTTGGAGAGACATATATGTAAACAAACACACACACACACACACATATGCATGCACTCACATACATGCACACATGTGCACATACAGACACACATGCATGCGCACACACACACATGCATACACATAATACATCCATCCATACATATATATATATATATAAATAAATATACACACACACACATATATATGTATATATATATATATAGACACACACACATATGTGTATATGTCTATGTATGTATATATTATATTAAGAGTCAGTTGGGGTCAGTTTTGTCTTTCACTCCCAGATTCAATAAATTAAGCATCGGTCAAGTACTGGACTCTAATTCAGTCCTTTGTGACCTTGCATGAATAAAATCAATACCCAGTCAGATTGATATACAGTTTAGTCAGCAATTTCATTATGGAGTTGTTCTTTCTTTTTTTCTATTTACTTTGTTGCCAAGTCTATGTTTTCCCCGACACAACACCATGCCAATAATGAGATGTGACCATCCAGTTGGGAAACCTATATTTTATTCACACAGTCACTGCAACTACTGTAAGAAACATCTATAGTTAAATATTAAATATATAACAGTCACATTTAACTGCAGGAGTTTGTATCTTATTGCTAAAGGTGAAGTGTGTTATTTATTTCACACTATCACCTACCTACATACCCATTGATTCTTGATTCTCTGTCCCTATCTTCTTTTATAATCCACCTGTCCCTATTCTCTCTTTATCCACTTTCTTGCATCATGAATGCACACCTTGATACCTTATTGCCATCATCCTTTCTCCCTTTCCAGCTGGGGTAGTCATGTATCTCCTCTACTACAAGACATCTATCTCTGTTACTCTATGCTCCTTTAGCCTCTCATCACCTGGCATAAAGTAACCACCTTCAATGTAATATCCCAACTTAGTTGGTGGTGGTGGGGGGCTTCTCTTATGAATTACTTGGTGACTTCACTAGTACTGGTGCCATATAAAGAGTATCCAATACATTCTGTAAAGTGGTTGGCGTTAGGAAGGGCATCCAGCTGTAGAAATCATGCCAAAGCAGACACTGGAGCTTAATGCAGACCTCCGGCTCATCAGATCCTGTTGAACCGTACAATTCAAACTTGGAACGGGTGAAATGGGCCGCTCCTTTCCCGATCAGAGGTGGCTGTATATTGCAGCCATTGCGACGTGACAAATGCACGGTGCCAAGTGGGCCACAGTTCAATGATTGAATAATGTAAAAGAAAGTAAGAAGGAAAGAATATCTCCACACTACATTTCCCAGTTTATCCTTTTTCTAAGACAGTAGGCTGTGGTTTGAAGTAGATTTTGATGCTATCTCCTGCAGAACAAGCCACCTTGTGAGAGCTGGTCTCTCATTTGTTTCTTATATTTCTACTTGCTTACTTTTGTTGGCACACCTTTCTCTGAAAATCTATCCTTACTGACAGAATCTCTGTGAGAAAATTTTCAAAACAGAACAAAATTATTTTGAGTCATCTAGTGGTGGTGATGGTAGTTGTTCTTTTTAGTGTGGTGGTGAGGATAGTGGTGATAATGATGGTGATGGTTGTGGTGGTGGTGTTGGTTTCGGTGGTGGTTGTGGTAGTGATGGAATTCTCTCAATGTTCAAGGGTGCTGTGAATTTTTTTGGTGGGGGGACATTTGTGGGGAGAGGGGTTTATCAGATATACATGAGCCCTTCCTTGGTTATTCAACTCTAATCTGATGTACTAGTTGAACCCTCTTCCTCTCTTTTAAGTTCTGCACATTGATAAAGAGAAGAGTGATTCAGAAGAGGAACATGAGTGCTTGGCACTCTTTCATTGCTTGCACAATGAGAAAATATGTTTGCCGTTATTTCAAAACCTATAATATTAACCTTTTAATCATTCAGATTACTCTGTCAAACACTTTTATTTATTTGCATTGTTTCAAGTTAATTATGCATTATCTCAGAGCTTTGAGATTTCGATGATGTGATTGCTTATCTTAAAATGACATTGTAGGATATGCGTGAGATGTCAGTCTGGTCTGTTTAAGCATAAAACAGGCAGAATATTTGGGCCAGATATGCTAAAGAGTTAATATAGGTATGAGATTGATTTTCTAGAACTTTTGATTTCAAAGCCTTTCAAGATTTCTGATTTTTCTGACCAAGGTTGGTCACTTTGGTCAACACTAAATTCAACAAATATTAAATTTATTTAAATGATTAAATGAAATACATTTATCTGTACATTAGTATAAATGTAAATTATTGTGGATTATAAGAGGTTTTCAGGCCATCAGTGCCCAGGAAGTTGGTGTTGTACCTATATATGCTTGTACAATCATATTTAACCAGTTTGTGTACAGTCAGACATATGAAGACCTTTCACTGCAGAAATAGTCATGGGAAAAATTTCTTAGACTTTGTATATGAAAATATCATTCAACTAGGAATGACATCATTGGATTATAGAACAATTGCATTTCTGTGTCATTACACTTCATCAGCTACAAATACTGAACCAGTCTTTCACAGTCCTGTAAGAATGCTATGATGGCCTTATTCATAACCTAATGGTGTGTTTTCACATATAGTATCTATGAGGACAATTTTCTACTGAGACTATTTCCATAGTGAAAGGTCTTCCTATGTCTGGGTGTAAATGAATGTCAAATATGATTACACAGACATATATTTCATTCAAAGCTGTTTCATATATTGTTAGTTAGTATTAATTTCTTAGACTAATGCCAATTATTATAAGGATGAGGGGCAGAATTACAACTCATGTTATAGTTACAGATTTTATTTATGATACTGTGGCGACAAAAAAAAAAAACAAAAAAAATCCAGCCCTAGCCTGATGAAATTTTAATTCAGGCTCTGGAGCCATAAACTTATATTGCACGGTGCTTAGTTTAGCATGATACTAGTTTAGTCACACCCATTACCATTTGTAATCATTATCATGGTTTTAATGTTAATTTTTCCATTCTTATATGAGTCAGATGGAATTAATTGAGACAGATTTTCTAAGGTCAGGTGCAATTCCTGTTGCCAACTTTTATCTGTTTCCAGGCAAAGTAGTATATATATACTCTTGGAGTGGTTGGCATTAGGAAGGGCATCAAGCTGTAGAAACTATGCCAAATCAAAACTGGAAGCTGGTGCAGGCCTCTGGCTTACCAGTTCCAGTGAAACTGTCTAAACCATGCCAGCATGGAAAGTGGATATTAAATGATGATGATAATAATGATGATGATGATGATGATATATATATATCATCATCGTTTAGCGTCCGCTTTCCATGCTAGCATGGGTTGGATGGTTCAACTGGGGTCTGGGAAGCCAGAAGGCTGCACCAGGCCCAGTCTGATCTGGCAATGTTTCTACGGCTGGATGCCCTTCCTAACGCCAACCACTCCATGAGTGTAGTGGGTGCTTTTTATGTGCCACCGGCACGAGGCCAGTCGGGGTGGTGCTGGCAACGGCCACGTTCGGATGGTTCTCTTACGTGCCACCGGCACTGGTATCTCAGCTGCAATTTCCATTGATCGATTTTGATTCTGATTTCTGATTCTGATTCTCACTTGCCTCAAGTAGAGTTTTGCGTCCCAAGAAGGGAAGGTATGCATAAGTGGACTGGCTACATCCCGTGTAGAAGGCCACGGGTTATGGTCTCACTTGTGCTGCTGGGTCTTCCCACGCACAGCATACTTCCAGAGGTCTCGGTCTCTAGTCATTTCCTCAGTGAGACCTAAAGTTCAAAGGTCATGCTTCACCACCTCGTCCCAGATTTTCCTGGGTCTGCCTCTTCCACAGGTTCCCTCAACCGCTAGGGTGTGGCGCTTTTTCACACAACTATCTTCACCCATTCTTGCCACATGACCATACCAGTGCAAACGTCTCTCTTGCACACCACATCTGATGCTTCTTAGGTCCAGCTTTTCTCTCAAGGTACTTACACTCTGTCGAGTATGAACACTGACATTACACATCCATTGGAGCATACTGGCTTCATTTCTTGCGAGCTTACGCATATCCTCAGCTGTCACGGCCCATGTTTCACTGCTATGTAGCATGGCTGTTCGTACACACGCGTCATACAGTCTGCTTTTACTCTGAGCGAGAGGCCTTTTGTCACCAGCAGAGGTAAGAGCTCTCTGAACTTTGCCCAAGCTATTCTTACTGTAGCAGTTACACTTTCAGCACAACCACCCCCGCTACTGACTTGGTCAGTATATATATATATATATATATATATATATATGACAGGATTTGTAAAGTTTCATTGATAGAGCATTGGTGGGCCTGGTGTTATATCAGAAGTCATTTGCCAAAGGTAGCATGGAGTGGGATGAAACCTCAAGACCATGTGGTTGGGAAGCAAACTATTCAACTATTTAACTACACAGTCACACAGTTACAAATTTGTTTTTCTGTTTGGGAAGTTGACAGATAATAAAATATCATTCTACAAAAGCAATCAATATATAGGAAAAAACAACTTTAAATTGATCTTTAAGCTTCAAAATGTCGAGGTTGGCCAAATGTCTGGTAGAAAGTATCTTCCAAAATATATTATTATTAGTATTAGTATTGCTATGTTTTGTTATTCTTAACATCAATAAATATAGAATCAACTGGAACAGAAAAATCAATTGATTGTCATTATTCTAATGAGTAGCTACAGAATAAAGTGATTTTTACTTCATGATTTCAAGACTGGAAGATACTTGAGGTAGCAGAAATGTTAAATTGATCTTGGTTAGTTTTGATGATAAAGATTCACTTGTTTGTATTCCAGACATATGACACCTTAAATGTAACCCTCAGGTAGAATCAGTGAAACACAGTATTTTTCAGTCATAGGTACAAGCCATCCAGTAGGATTTTGCACAGTTTCATTTGCATTATATTTGATGTTTGTAGTCAGTTCAACATCTCATTGTTCAGAGTTCAAATATCTTTCATCCCTACTGAGGTTGATAAATACCTGTAATACACTGGATCAATGTAGTTAGCAAAATTAAGTTAACTAAATCACTGGTGGTGATATAAATAACCTTTGGGGCTCTTGCTCCAGTATAGCCTCATTCCAATGACTGAAACTGGAAAAGAATATAAAAATGTAGCATTATTGACTCACCCAAATAAATTTAGCACATTAAATATGGGATAGGTCACAATATATGGTATAAGTATCAGGTTATTATGAATGAAATGACTGATTTTGAACTGAAAGTTTATTTTACTTTATCTCAACAAAAAGGAAGGGCATCAAGCTGTAGAAACCATGCTAAATCAAAACTGGAAGCACCTAAATTATCAACATTATTTTGCCATTTTATTGGTAGCTTATTTATTCCAGCAGCGAAGAATTCTGGAGAGCAAGGGGTGATGAAATTACAAAAGGTTGATTTTGCATTTTCTTCAGATTTGAAGTTTTTTCCTTGCAAAAGGTTGTCTAATGCCTGGAAAATGTGATAGTTGGTTGGTGCAAGGTCTAGTGAATATGGTGGATGACTGAATGCTTCCAAGTTCAGTTCCTGTAATTTGAGTAGTGTTCTTTGTGTAATGTGGTCAAGTATTGTCTTGCAAGAGAATTGGCCTGTCTCTATAGACCAATCTCAGTTTCTTAATTGCAAGTTCTCTCATCATTTCATTCATTTGGTTGATGTATACATCTGCTGTAATTGACTTACCAGATCTCATGAACCTGTAATGGACGTCACCAGCACTGGACCACCAAACAGACACCATTAGCATTTTTGGTGAATATTTTTTTTTGCTATTATTGAAAAGAATCCATTTTTCATCACAAATAACAATACGATGCAAAAATGGTTTGCTTTTATGATGTGACAGTTAAAGAACAGCAAATTTCAAGATGACGTGTCATTTGATGCTTGTCCAGTTTGCGTGGTACCCACATGTCCAGCTTCTTTACTTTACTGATTTGTTTCAGATGGTCCAATACAGATGGAATCAAAACATCAAACCTTGCTGCTAACTCACACATAGTTTGAGATGTATCTGCTTCCATTACAGTTTCCAGCTCATCATTATCCACCTTGGTCTCCGGTCTACCATGGGGCTGATTTTCAAGTGTAAAATCACCAGACCGGAACTTTCAAACCATTGACGTATAGTTAGTTCATTCGTCACATCTTCACCAACCACCTCATTGATGTTTCAAGCTGTCTGGGATGCATTGATTCCATGACGAAACTCATATTCATGAACAACAGGAATTTTGGGTTCACAAAAATTAATTGACAAAACTTACAATATAATCAGACACCATAAATCGCATTGCGAAAAGTGATGATGTAACTCTTCAATGTTGTAAAACAAAGAATTATCAGCATGAAACATTAGAGTTAACGACTGTCAAACTTGGTGCATAAATAAAAATTGGACATTTCATTCTTAATGATCTGATATATACATATACATGTATGTGTATGTGTGTTATGTCAGGTCACAGTTGAGTGCTACTGGTAGCGTTCTCATCATCTGGCCTCTAACCCTTTGCACATCTATTTTTTCTTCCTCCAAATACTTTATCTCATTCTGTCTCCTCTTTTAATTTTCTTTCATCTAATGAAGGACTAGTATATGAAACATCAAGGTGCTCTTTTAAAGTGTTTAATACCACATTTATTAAGACTTATCTCTCCCTTGTTGTCTGCTTCCTTCTTATGTCCATTACTTTCATTATGTAAATTTATTATGGTACATGGCTTAGTGGTAAGTGTATTCGGGTTATGATCATAAGGTCATGAGTTCAATTCTTGGTGGTGTGTTGTTTCCTTGAGCAAGACACTGTATTTCATGCTTCTTTAGTCCATTCAGCTGGCAAAATTGAGTTGAATCTGTAATTTAAAGGTCTCTTTGAGAACTACATTAAGAGTATGCATGTTTATGGAGTTCTCGGTCACTTGCTATTAGTTTCCTGAGCAGGCTGTTACTTTGATTAAATCAAGTGGAATACTCATTGTAACTGATGGAGTGCCAGTATATATACTAGAAGAGTACTGACAGGGACTTCGAGGTTTCAGCCTACTAGTCTTTATTAGACAATCTGATGAAGGCAAGAAGGCTGAAATTTCAAAGTCACAGTCAACACTCTACTTGTAAAGGTATAACTACTCTACAAAAAGTATTGAGTAATTCTTCAGTTTATTGTAAAATTGTATTTATTGTAATTAAAAATTATATATCATTGTCATCATTTAATGTCCATTGTGGTGCTGGCATGGGCTGGACAGTTTGATTGGAGCTGGTAAGGCCAGGGGCCACATCAGGTTCTGGCATGGTTTCTACAGTCGGATGCCCTTCCTAACACCAACTATTCCACAGAGTGTAGTGGGTGTATTTTATGTGGCACCAGCACCAGTGCTTTATATATGTATATGCATATATAACCCTAACCATTACCCTAAACCCAAAGTCCAAACACGAACCATAGCCCTAACACTAACCTAAGGCTAACTCCAACCCCAAACCCCGAAACTCAAATACCTAAACCATAAATCCTAACTCTAATCCCAAACCCTAACCATAAGCTTAATGCAAATGCTAACTGCAACCCTAACCTTAATCATAAAGCTAAACCTAACCCCTATCCTAAACCTAAGTCCAAATCTTAACCTTAACCCTAAACCCTAACCCCAAACACAAAACCTTTAAACCCTAACTTGAGCCATGTAACCACACATGTGCTTCTCTGACTTTTTCCTTCTCTCTCTGATGAAGAGCCATACTCAAAACTTTATAATCCTGCTCTTTTTTCCATCTTATACTGACTATCAACCTAATACATTCCATGTGTACATCCTTTTGATTTTTGTTATTTTTCAATTTTGAATTGCCTATATAATATCATCATCATTTAATGTCTGTTGTCCATGCTGGCATGGGTTGACGGTTTGACTGGGCTGGCACGCTGCACCTGACTGCAGTCTGATTTGGCATAGTTTTCTATGGCTGGATGTCCTTCCTAATGCCAATCACTCCAAGAGTGTAAGGGTGGTTTTATGTGCCAATTTACGTGACACCGGTATCTGCCATGGCTGTGATTTTACTTGGTTTGAGGAGTCAGCCCACAAGCATGGCTGTGTGGTAAGAAGCTTGGTTCCAGGTTCAGTCCCACTGCGTGGCACCTGGGCAAGTATCTTCAACTATAGCTTCAGGCTGACCAAAGCCTTGTGAGTGGATTTGGTAAACAGAAACTGAAAAGAAGCCCGACGTGTGAATATATATATATATATATATATATATATATGTATGTATCTGTGTCTTTGTGTCTGCGTTTGTCCCCACCATCACCACTCAACAACCAGTGTGGGTGTGTTTACATCTCTGTAACTTATCAGTTCAGCAAAAGCAGACAATAGAATAAGTCCTGGGGTTGGTTTGTCCAAGTAAAACCCTTCAAGGTGGTGCTCTAGCACGGCTACAGTCAAATGACCGAAACAAATAAAAGAATAATATATATATATATATATGTTGAATGGTCAGCAGCTGACCATTCAACATACTACTGTCATGGCACTCTCACATTCTTCTCCTTTTTCCCCTTCCCTACCAAGAATTCACAACGACCTTGAACCCACAAGAGAGACAGAGACAGGCAGAAACAAGGAAAATGCCACTTGTATTTGAGCACTGTACAAATATTCTTTTAAAAAAACTT
The DNA here is from genome assembly GCF_006345805.1 of Octopus sinensis. Classification (NCBI taxonomy): domain Eukaryota; kingdom Metazoa; phylum Mollusca; class Cephalopoda; order Octopoda; family Octopodidae; genus Octopus; species Octopus sinensis. The sequence continues at coordinate 146,182,112 of NC_042998.1, read as the reverse complement.
TTCTTTTAATTTTTCTAAATTTAATTGTTTAATTGTTACAGTTGAAAAAGTCTCAATGACTGAAACTGGTAGTGAAATGATTTTTATAAAATTATTTTAGCATTTTCTATCTTGACTTTTTTTCCATATATATATATAATGGTTATATGGTTGAGAATTTTAATTTGCAACCATGTATGTTCAGGTTTGATCCTACTATACAAGCTCTCCAAGAAAACAATGTATCCTAACCGATGCCTGGTGAATGAAATTTGGTACAGACAGAAACTGTGCAGAAGCTTGTCATGTGTGTGTATATGTCTAATATGATACAACATAATTAAAAGAGGATACTAGTGAACGAAACATTTATAGGTTAAGTTGATGCATTTTCCATGATGTTACATGAGAAGTAATACCCCAGATAATATTTCACCAAGTAAACATATACATCATTATGATGACAAATACAAGTGGGTGTATTTGGTTATATTTGTAATTGTTTGCAGTTTTTGGACCTTTTGTGCAACACTTGTTTATTCTGTATATTTTAAACACAGAATTTTTACATGTTTCTTGGATGAGCCAGAAGAAGATGAACAGCATTGTCTGCTTCCAGACAACTTGCTACATAATGTTTATCGTTTCCCAAGATCAGGTATCAATTTCATGGTATTTATAAAAGTAATTTATAAATGCAGTTACATATACATACATAAATGTATATGTATGTATATATTTATGCTTTATTTTTGTCAAGTTATATATAAAAACAATTTAACCCTGTAGCATTCAGATTACTGTGTCAAATTTAATACTTGCTAATTTGCATTGTTTTGAATTAATCATGCATTATTCTGCAACTTTGAGATTTCTATGATGAGATTGTATATTTTTAGAATGACATTGTAGGGTAGGTGTAAGATGCCAGGTTCTGACAGTTTGAACATTAAACAAGTAGAATATTTGGGGCTGGATATGGCTGGTTTAAATGCTAAAGGGCTAATATTAAATAAAAGGATCACTCAATTCTTTTTAGTAGAGTATGTTTATTGAACTTTTACAAGTTAAAAGTTAAGTGTCTTCATTAGACTGATGATGATGAGCAAACCAAAATTTCGAAGTCACTGTCAATCTTTTTCTTGTAAAAGTTAATACATACACATGTATATATCTACATATGTACTTACACAGGACATTTGGTATACAGTAGAGACACTGTTGTTAAAATTTCATGTCCCCACTAAGTAATCCAGCTCTCATATGTCTATAGCAATGAAAACAAAATACAAGTAGTGTAGACCTTTGACTTTGTCTCAATTGAAATTCCATGCTGAGACCATAAACATACATCCTATTTTCTAAATGCATCACTGTCTTCATTTGGAGGGAGATTTCATCCTCAAGCATATTTGTCATGTTTAGTAGTTTAAAAAACAAATTTATCCATAACCTGCAATTTCTGTTCATACACATTTGACACAGATGCTGCAGTGAGCAACATGATTGCAGTCATCAGCATACAACAATTTGTGAATTAGCGATGAAAACAACAGCTTTGTTCTACCAAGCAGTCCTATATTCAACATCCCACTTATTTGATATCTGATGTAGACCCTGTGTAAATAATCCTTAAAAGTCATAGCAAAGTATAATGCAAACGAAGTTGGTACTGGTATATCCCCTTGCTTAACATTTTACAACTAAAATTGGATCAAAGAGCTTATCACCCACATTGACACATGCTTTTATTCCATCAAAATTAATGAGGACATTTCCCCAGAATGTTCCACAAAGCATTTCTATTCTCAATTTGTCAATGTCCAGCGACATGAGGACCAAAGAACTGAGGTATTTCGTATTGCTAGACAGTGTGTGAGAGAAAATAGTGATGTTATAGGAGAGAAATGTGTTCGCATGGATGATGGGGCACTTGCTTTTAATGTTGGTGAAAAGAAAGAGGCTTGGAGAAGCCATTATGAAAGACTGCTGAATGTGGAGAATGAATAGGAGGAGGAGAGCCTGCCAAATGTTGACCCAGTAGAGGGACCAGCTATCCAAATAGACAGCTCCCTTGTAGTTAAGGCAATTAAGGATATGAAACCAGGTAAAGCCCCCGGCCCATCAGGTATCACTGCTGAGATGCTTAAAACAGCTGGTTATGTGGGCTATGGCCTAGTCACCCGTATTGTTAACCAGGTAGTTCACAATGGAGTCATACCCAATGACTGGCGTAGCAGCACCATAGTCAACTGCTACAAGGGTAAGGGTGATGCTCTAGACAGAAATAACTACAGGGGTATTAAACTGTTGGATCAGGTGATGAAGGTCACAGAGAGGGTCATAACCCATCTCATTAGGGAGAGAATTTGCTTAGATGAGATGCAGTTCGGTTTTGTGCCGGGTAGAAGCACCACTGATGCTATATTCCTGGTCCGACAACTGCAGGAGAAGTACCTAGCTAAAGATAAACCCCTCTACATAGCTTTTGTGGACTTGGAGAAAGCCTTTGACAGGGTTCCCCGATCCCTTATCTGGTGGTCGATGCGGAAACTGGAGATTGACGAATGGCTAACAAGGGCTGTACAGGCTCTATACAGAGAGGCTGTCAGCAAGGTTAGGATTGGCAACGAATATAGTGAAGAATTCCGGGTAGAAGTAGGTGTACACCAGGGCTCAGCCCTCAGTCCCCTTTTATTCATCATAGTCCTCCAGGCAATAACAGAGGAATTCAAAACAGGTTGCCCCTGGGAGCTCCTCTATGCTGATGACCTGGCCCTCATAGCAGAATCACTATAGGAACTAAAAAAGAAATTTCGGGTGTGGAAACAAGGGTTAGAATCAAAGGGGCTTAGAGTAAATGTAGCGAAGACCAAAGTTATAGTATGCAGAAAGGCGAACTCAGCACACACCCCATCGGGCAGGTGGCCCTGTTCGAGGTGTAGGTAGAAACTCCATAAGATACACCCAGTGTAAGCTATGGATGCATAAGAGGTGCAGCAACATCAAAGGGAAATTAACTGATAAGATAGCTTTCATGTGCGGCAGATGCACAGGGTCAATAGACACCACAAATACTCAGAAAACAGATTCCATCACACTCCAGGGGGAGAAACTAGAAGTAGTTGATAGTTTCTGCTACCTGGGTGACTAAGTTAGTAGTGGGGGTGGATGCTCAGAGAGTGTCACCACTAGAATACGAATAGCCTGGGCAAAGTTTAGAAAGCTCCTACCCCTACTGGCGACAAAGGGTCTCTCACTCAGAGTGAAAGGTAGATTGTATGATGCACGTGTGCGAACTGCCATGCTTCACGGCAGTGAAACATGGGCCGTGACTGCAGAGGACATGCGTAGACTTGAAAGAAATGAAGCTAGCATGATCCGCTGGATGTGTAATGTCAGTGTGAATGCATGACAGAGTGTAAGCACCGAGAGAAATGCTAGGCATAAGAAGCATCAGATGCGGTGTGCAAGAGCGACGCTTGCGATGGTATGGTCATGTACTGCGGATGGATGAGGAGAGATGTGTGAAGAAGTGTCACTCCAGGAAGACATGGGATGAGGTAGTCAAGCATGACCTCAGAGCGTTGGGCCTCACTGAGGCAATGGTGAAGGACCGAGATCTCTGGAGATGTGCTGTGACTACTAAAACCCGGGATGCTTCCGGCACCAGTTCCGCATAGCCCCTGCCCATTCAAAGTACCTTGGATCCCGGAACATCTCGCTGTGCTTGAGGAGACCTGTTGAGTCAAGTGCATGTACATGAACATCAAACCAAATATCAATGGAAACAGTAGTTGTGATACCATAAAAAGCACCATCCGTACGTGGCCGTTGCCAGTGCCACCTCGACTGGCTTCTGTGCCGGTGGCACATAAAAAGCACCATCCGAACGTGACCGATGCCAACTCCGCCTCGAATGGCTTCTGTGCCGGTGGCACATAAAAAGCACCATCCGAACGTGGCCAATGCCAGCCCCGCCTCGACTGGCTTCTGTGCCGGTGGCACATAAAAAGCACCAACCGATCGTGGCTGGTGCCAGACCCCTCTGGCACCTGTGCAGGTGGCACGTAAAAAGCACCCACTACACTCGCGGAGTGGTTGGCGTTAGGAAGGGCATCCTGCTGTAGAAACACTGCCAGATCAGACTGGAGCAGCCTCTGGCTCCCCAGACCCCGGTCGAACCATCCAACCTGTGGTAGCGCGGAAAACGGACGTTAAATGATGATGATGATGATGAATTTAAAAATCTTAAACAGACTTGATACAGATCCATCTTCTGCCCAATGCCATTTTCCCTGTACTAATAGAAAAGATATCTGTTTTCCTGCCATTTCTGAAACTACACTGAGACCTAAGGAGGACCTTACCAGTGATGTCCGTCTAGCATGATCCTACACAACACCTTGCCTACAACAGAAAGATATTCTATGGTCATTTCAACAGTTCTGTTTCCCTTTATAGAGAACATCTTTCCAATCATTTGAGACATTCCCTTCCATCCAAACTTTTTGCGTTAATTTAGATGTTGAATCAGGCTTTCACTTCCACATTTCAAGATGGCAGCTCAGAGACCATCTGTCCCAGAAAATTTTCCACCATCTAGCTTTTTTTTACATTTTCAACTTCTTGAATGGAAGGACTTTCTACCTTATGTTCTTTTATGGGCATACGGGAAATCAAGCCAGTATGCTCATTATCAACCTGAGATTATTTAAAAGTTTGTTAGTGTTCTTACCACCTGACAAAACTATCTTTAGGGGTCTCTGAGCAGTTCTTTGGAAGTCAGTACTCAGAGAAATAACAGATGATTATGGCCCTTAAACTTCACAGCAAGCTATACAGAAGTTTTGTATTGTTGGAGTTAGATGCAGATTGTTCCACTTTATTCCTCCACTAAATATCCTATATGTCACGATGCCCATGCTGTACCTTACATTGGTGTGTTTCACCTCCCAGTACAAGGTTTCATTCTTATGCAGTTCTGGTTCTCCACCAAGGATTTTTCATAAATGCTACATTCTTTTTCATTTAATAGTATCTGAATTTCCTCATTTTCATTAAACTGATTTTGATGTTTTCTTCCCACTAAACCCACATCTTTGCAAATGCCATACAGATATTTTAAACTCTTCCCAGGAGTCAGAAATAAACGTTCACTCTTTTCACCAACACCATAATAACATCATTTAATTTCTCTGGAATGTTTACAGCATTGGATCTTTGGGTTTTATAACAAAGCTTCACCTTTGCATACATACTTATAAACACAATCTCTAATCACGACATACTATTTTCACTCTAGTGCACTTACCTATACATTCGCTTTTTTCTGCTCCTCTATCTTAAGTATTCACCTTGAACCATGACCACATCTCTCTCTCTTTCCAGATGAGCAAGACATGCATTTACCCCTTCAGCAAGACACCTGATTTTATCCCTCAATACTATACCTTACTGTCTTGTCTTGCAAGTACTTGTTGATTTCAGACGGATGCCACACACACAAAAAGCACTTGATACACTCTGAAAAGGATAGCATTAGAAAGGACACATAACTATAGAAACCATGCCAAAGTAGACACTGGAACTTGGGGCATTTCTGTAGCTTGTTTGTTCACGTTGAACTGTCCAAGCCATGCCAGCATGGAAAAAGTGACATCAAATGACAATATATATATTTCGTTTACTTATTTCAGTTGAAGAAATCAACTCCAGGACTTATTCTTTGTAAGCCTGGTACTTATTCTACCTGTCTCTTTTGCTGAACTGCTAAGTTTCAGGGATGTAAACACACCAATATTGGTTGTCAAGCAACAGTGGGTGGATTGACACACACATTATATATATATATATATATACACATACACACACACACACACATGATGGGCTTCTTTCAGTTTTTGTCTACCAAAACCACTCACAAGAATTTGGTTGGCCTGATGTTATAGTAGAAAACACTTGCCCAAGGTACCACACAGTGGGACTGAAGCCAAGCCAGTACCATGTAGTGGGGAAGCAAGCTTCCTACCACAGCAATGCCTGCACAAACATATATATATAATGAAGGAGAATGGAGTGAGCAAGCCTATCTCATTGATTTACAACTGTTTCATCAAAAATCAATCTCACGAGCGTTGCTTTATTATACAATAATATATGCAACCATTGAGGGGAAGACATAAAAATCAAAGATGAATTCTTCAGAATCATGGATGAAAGTTATTTGTTGTGGACACTTGAGTTAACAATAATTTATATCAAGTTAGGTGTGTTTAAATGGTTACATTTACGTATTGCAAGCCAAACAAAACAAGCTTTCGTTTTATTTGACAAGTCAAGAAGGGTGAATCGAAAAAGGAAGAGCTTTTGGTTTCAAATATTTTTCTTGCCTTGTCAACTCAAACTAGGATTTTTTTTTTTTTTGGCTTGCAAAATGTAACCCTTTAAACACTTCCAGCTTGATATAGGTATATATTATTGTGAACTCAAGTGTTCACAGCAAATAATTTTCATTTATGATTCTTCAGAATCAATCTTTAATTTTGTGTGACACCTCATGTATCAATAGTTGCGTATATTACTGCATAATATAGCAGTGCTCATGAGATCAATCTTTGAATTAACAATTGTAGATCAATGAAATAAAGACTTGCTTAACCCATTCTTCTTAGTTATAATTATAGAAACTGGATATTTGTGGACCTTCAGGCATATATTTGATATAAGAAACAATCTTCAGATTACTGTCTAATAGCTGGCCTTGTGGAAGAGCTTAATAGGGTAAACTCCAGAGTTAACACCCAAATGAAATTACTATATATATATTAAATATACACATCAGCTTCCTTCAATTTTCCATCTGCCTAGTCCATTCACAAAGCTTTGGCAAAATAAATTTGCTCAAAGTGCTACATGGTAGAATTGATCTTGAAATCATGTGGTTGGGAAGCAATCTACACTTATTATTTTGTTATATAAATAAAAAATCCCAGTATTTAGCACAATTACACTGGCTGTGAACTTAAGTTGTTGGCCAAGAGACCACATGGCCACACATTCAAATTTTGCTGCAGCCATTGTGTTGTGTACCTGGATAGAGAAGGAATAAAGCTTACTACTTGGTAACTGAATTTTACTTAGACATCACAGGAAAGACATCCAGCCATAGAAAAAATCTGTTTCAAGAAACTCCATCTGACCCATGCAAGCATGGAAAAATAGATGTTATGACACTGATAATCACAGGTAAGAGGCTAAGCAGAAGAAACAGTTGTAAAACCCTTGCTTCTCAGTCATTAACCAAGTTTGTGGAAAGCCATACCACCTTGATAGGATGAAAAAAATTGTTAAAAGAAAACAGATAATAAAATCATTACAATATCTATTCATTCTTAACGTTCTGGCAGATTCAAATGTGAATATTTGCAAAACACTGCATTGTCTCTGAGACCCCTTACACTGGTGAATGATGTTTGCAATAAACACACATCATCTAAAGGGAGGAGGCAATCTACAATGACATACACAATGCAAAAACAACAACAATGATAAGATATTTACATTTGAATCTTTTACAACATAAGGATAGGTATTGTTATTGTTTGGATTTTTGCTGTTCTACATGCACCCATAAATTTTTATTGGCTTAGCATACATCAGCATGCATCTGCAACTAATCTGTTGGTTAATTTCTATAAACAAAAGATTGCACATTTGTAAGATTCATCAGTCTGGCAGGGTAGCTTTGACTGAGGAGAGACATAAAGCAGTTGAAATACTAGTGTTTCAAAGTTCATTTACACTGGTGAATTAGGTGTGTTATGGACAAACATCAAAATAGAAGTGGTGTTCTCTGGTGGTGAAAAATACAGCAATCAGATATTTAAATTTGGATCTGCCAGAACATATTAAGAATGGGTATACTATTGCTTGTATTCTTGCTGTTTTGCATATATCCCATGAAATAAAATCTTTACCAAAAACAGCTCTTTACTTTTATTTTACAGAGCAACAGCTGGATTTATAATTAATACTACAGTAATCAAAATATATTCACACCATAGTACTTCAACCTATTTAGTTTGTTTTCTCTCCATTTTTGGGTTAAACGAATACATATTGGAACATTGTTTTAAAGCTGAATGCCTCTGTCACTAATTTACTTATTTTTCAAGTAAGGTTGTTTTCATTTCACTTGTTTTTGAAAGCACAGAACTACCAGACAATTTGTTAACATGGAAATGTCAAAAAATATAACCAACCTTGGCCCAGTGATTTTCATATGAAACACACAATGTAAGCATTTATAGAGAACATCATAATCATTTCAACATCCACTTTTCCATACCTGCATGGGTTGGATGGAGTTTATTAAAATAGATTTCTCTAAGGCCAGAGATGTTTTCATGGAAGATTAGAATTGAAGGACACTGCTCGCATGACAAGAATACCTATTTACAACTATCACATGATGTCAAGACAAGAAGATACAAACACACGATGGGTTCACAGTCCCACTGTGGGCAGGTGTCTTCTCCTATAGTCACAAATGGATTTGGTAGATAGAAACTCACATTTGTGTGTGTGTGTCCTTATCTTGACATTACATGTTGATTGTAAATAAGCACCATCATACAAGTGAGGTTGTTCACTATCAGTCCTCCGTGAAAATCATGTTTGGCCATAAAGAAATATAACCTTGCGTGGAAACATCTGCTTCAACAAGTTCTGCTTGACCCATTGCAAACATGAAATGGATGTCAAAACAATGATGTTGATGATGAACTCCAAAATTTCATTATTTGCTAACAAGCAAGTGTGAAAGCTGAAATTTTAAAAGTCACATGAAGCTATTCAACTGTAGCGATAACCTTACTCCATTCATTAACAATGTTTGTAGTTAGGTCACACTAAAAACTAAAACTCAAATTAGCTGATAAACCACATTTTCCTGTATTGTGTTTTTATTTTGTTTTATTTTAGTATATTATTATTATTTGTTTTAGAAAACAACATTTTTGCCATCTCATCAAAAAAAAAAAATTTTTTAAGTCCAACACTCCTCTTTGAACCCCTAACTTTTTTCTTTTTTTTTTTGTAAATTTGTTGAAATATTAGCATAGATCTCTTAGAAATGTATGTTGTATTTATTCATTTTTATTTTCTCACAGTAGCTGTTGGTTTGCCTGGGGGCAGAACTGAAGTTTGTAGACAAAGCATGCAAACTCACTCTAGATTCCAAGCTTTAGAATGAGAACTCTATAATTCTTTTGAGTTGATAAATAAAAAAAATAAAAAAGCTGATAAACAAGAGAAATGATATACTAAAACGACTTCACCGTTCTCTTGTTGGACATGTACATAGAAACAATCTTACACACACATGCATACATATATATGACAGTGATGAACACTGCATTTGGTGAATAAATATTCTTTTTTTGAGGATTAACAATGCTACTAATGGTTTCATGCAAAACATTTTACAATTTTTCAAATGGTCTACCTAAGAATGTTGGATGAGACTATCTTCATAAAGAGGTCAATTATCAACATTCTTATGTGGAGCTCTCAAAACATTGCAGAACTTTCTGCATGAAATCTTCGGTAGAATAATTAATCTACTACAAATAAAAAATAGTGTGTGTGTGTGTGTGTGTGTATATATATATATATATAAAATACCTACACTGGCTTTCACAGTTTGCAATCTATATCTGGTTGCTGATAAATCTAGAAACAAACTCAAGATGAAAAAAAATATTGAGATTGGATCAGATGTCTTGAAAATTTCTTTAAAAAAACGAAAATAAAAAACAGGAATAAAAAAAAAAATCAAACCAAGACTCACACATACATGTTAAGTAAACGGGAGAAAATTTCCTACTTAGAATTTTAAATATGTATTATAATTTAGAAAACAAAAACTAAAACTTGGATCAAACAAGAAGAACAGAAAGCTGAAAATCTTATGAATTTTACACTTATTTAAAAAAAAGGCATATAAATAAACATTTGCAGAAAAACTACACGTTGTGTCTGTTATTGAGAGATTAAAGCTAAATGGATATATGTGTGTGTGTGTGTGAGTGTTTATGTGCGTATTACAAAGAAAAACTCAAGTTTTAGCACACAGCATAAGCAAAGAATTACACTGAATGCATCAGAGTTCCGTCACAATCTGTCAGTGTTTTTTAGAGGCCTATGTTGGCACCACTATTACCATTTCATTCTTTCCTCTTCAGGAACAGCAGTGTATATAAAGAATGCAATAAAAATAATCCCTTGCCCATGATAATCCCTTGCCTGCAATTTTTTTTGTTTTTATTTTTTTTCAGCTTGAGTAAATCTGTTACCTCCAGAAGGAAAAAAAAAGTTTTCTAATTAATTTTTTTTGCTCAGTCTCACAGCTTAAAATCTGGAGGAAAGAATGGCATAAGTTTTGGTTTACGGGTGTAGCAACATGTTGAAAGTGTTTGTGCCAGTGTCTATGTTTGTGTTTGTATGCATGCATTTTAGTGGTGTTTATCTTTCTTTACTGGTTAGTTTGTCTATAAGTTCCTGCAGTGGAGCAAGTTCACGACGGTCTATCAAGTTAAATTCCTGGACAAAGAATATGAAGTGCTTGAACGATGTGTTTAAGTGGGCTTCTTCACTCAGCTGCACCACTTCCCTGAAATGTTGGTGATAAATATGTGCATACACTCGGAACAAGCGTTTCAGAATAGTTTTTGCTATTGACAAAAAATTCTTTGGGAATGGTACACCTGTAAGAAGAAGGAAAGAAGTGACATTAACAATAATCTATAAGAGGTTAAGTGACTTTTAGACTTTTGATTAACAGGATAAGGTTTCAAATTTCAGTTTAATGATGAAAACTATTTCAATTAATGGATTAAGTGACTGGTATTATGAGTACCTTTGTGCTATTGGTAATCTTAGTTTACACATCGAAGACAACTTTTAAATAAAATTTAAAAAAAATATATCATCACTCTTATTCTGCTACTCTTCAGCCTCATTGGTTACTCAAACTATCTCCACTAACCCTGTCCAATCACTACAGTTGCCACGTACT